>NW_026775140.1:60000-80000 GCF_963082965.1 Carassius carassius | reverse complement strand
AAGTGCTTTGAGAAACTGGTTGCATCCCATTTCAAACCCTGTCTCCCTGCTACCCTACACCATTCCTGTTTGCCTATCGCCACAATAGATCAACAGCGGACGCCATCTCCGTGGCACTTCACCCACCTGGACATCATAAACCATGCATACGAACTCTTTCATGGAGTCAGAAAATTAATGAAGTAAACAACGACTTTAAACTCTGTTTTCATGTCGATATACACATTTACATTAAATATTCCACTTGCATTAAAAGAGATTAACACTGCAATTACATAATTTTACAAACATCATAATTTAAATTATTAACAATAAACAATTTTCCTGTGACATGTTATTTTTATTAAAGCGAAGAGTGCTATAGGTGCACAATAATTAATCTTTAAACTAAACTACAGACCACATGTTATGATGAATATATTCGCGATCAATGATGGATGACGAACACTTACTGTGATATTATGAAGGACACTTCTGGATTACTGTACAACCACAGCTGCACGGAGTGTTAATGTGTGTAGAGTCATCTCTACTACATTATGAATAATACCACTAGGAGAAAACAGTAAGATTTGCACGTTTCCTTTTTACAAAACTTTATCAGTGACGCGCCGAATCAGACAACACACTGCAATAAATATGCGTTTATCTGTTTCCACTAAAATAGCTAAAATAATCTAAATTCTATTTGGCCAGTGTAAAAGAATGAAATCATCTAACATATCTGAGAACTATTTGAAACCATTTAGTTTTTATGGATATTTTCATGTATTTACTCTAAAACATAGCAGGGCTAGTATTTCTCTACTGTCTCTGTGTTAAACATGGTGTCAGGTGGATGGGGCTTCACATGTAAATGATATGCAGAAGAGGTTATGAATAGTGAAACAAGGCGTTGTAAGCTCCTTATATGGTGATTTTGGGGAGGAGTCGAGTGGAGATGTACGCACAATCTTCCCCTGACTGGGATTTATAAAGAGATGTTTGCACAGGTTCTGGCCTGCGCATGGTTTTATATATCCGAAAACTTTTGGGCATACGCAAAATCTAGCTTTTGTGCCTACGTAAAATCTTAGGATGAAATCTACAGAGAGTTTTATAAATGAGACCCCTGGACAGTCAAAATACACATGTGAGAATGCTGTTCATAGATTTTAGTTCTGCATTTCATACAGAAATCCCCTCCAAGCTGATCTCCAGTCTCAGTCCGCTTGGATTCAGCTCATCCATCTGAAACTGCCACCAACAACCTGGAACTAAACACCCAGAAGACTAAGGAGATGATTGTGGACTTCAGGCGGACTAGGAGTCATGCACACACAGCCATCTACATCAGTGGAGCGTGCGTCGAGTTTCAAGTTCCTTGGCATCCACATCTCTGATGACCTCACCTGGTCCCTAAACACCTCCACCCTGGTCAAACAGGCACAGCAGCGCCTTTACTTCCTACGGAGCCTTATACTACGGGGCCGTTGAATGCTTGAATCTGATTGGCTCCGCTTCGCGTCGTGACCGCATCACCACCTCGGGTGTGCATTGTTTATCTAATAATTCAATGGTCCGGAGTCAATTATTCCTTACTTAAGAAAGTTCACCTGAGTCCCAGGATCCTTGCTGAATTCTACCGCTGTACCATTGAGAGCATACTCACAAACTGCGTCTCCGTGTGCTCCAGCAATCGCTCCGTATCTGACCACAGAGCACTCCAGCGGGTGGTGAACACTGCGCAACGGATCACCTGCACCCGGTTAACTTCCATCGAGAACATTTATCAGAAGCGCTGTCTGGACAGGGCACGAAACATCATCAAGGATGCCTCTCACCCTAACCATGGACTCTTCACCCTCCTTCCACCCGGCAGGCGTTACAGGAGCTACGCTCTCGCACTAGTAGACTCAGGAAGAGCTTCTTCCCCGAGGCCGTGACACTTCTGAACGCCACACCACCAATCTAACCTGCACCTGCTCACAGTACTTTACATACATGTGTTTGCACTACTCATATTTTACACAGACTGCACACTGTTCTAGTTATTGCACTGTAAACTGTCTAAAGTTGTTACTGTACATAGCACAGTAAACTAATTCTATAAATATTATTGCACTACTGTTATTTTACATAGAAT
Source organism: Carassius carassius (assembly GCF_963082965.1). NCBI lineage: Eukaryota > Metazoa > Chordata > Actinopteri > Cypriniformes > Cyprinidae > Carassius > Carassius carassius. Next base: position 77,875 of record NW_026775140.1, on the reverse strand, counting down.
ACATTGTTTGACAATACTATTGCGCACTCATCCAACTGTATTTATTACCACTGTCTTACATTGCTGCTGTTCATGATGTACATTTAATCTCTACATTGCATTCCTATTTATATTCTGTATATACTCTGCTCAATACTGTACACAGCAGCTCCACTGTACATTCTGTATATCATAGCTTCACTTGCTCTGCACTTATATGTATATAAAAGTTTATAAACAATAAAGTTGAATCTATTCTAATCTAATCGAACTGTTGAGCTGATTTGGTGTTTTTCCATTCAGTAGTGCATGGGGTCACTCTCTGGGTGTCATGTCCTGTAAGAGCGCAGTGATGCTAATCTTCTGTCTGCAGGTGTTTGAGGAGCTTCAGATGAGACACTGGCATCAGAGGCGAGACTTTGAGCTGCAGCAGGACACAAGAATCAGTGACGCTCTGTGTGAACGCTGGACGGTCAGTGTGTGTGTGTGTGTGTGTTTATAACCCATGTGACGTGTGTATCAGTAGTGTGTGTGTTATTGTCACAGAGCTTGTGTAGTAAGTGCAGCAGACGCGTCGCTGATTTGTGCTCCGAGTTTGTCCTGAGCGTCACCACTGGCTCCGCCCCCTCCACAGACCGGGGCCAATCAGTGCTGCAGAGCATGAAGCTCACCGTGGCCAATCAGATGCAGCAAGAGGAAAGACACGCCCACACACACCTGCGCACACTCCGAGAGCAGCTGCAGCGACGCAGACAGGTGATGCATTACACCAGTCACATGCAGAATACTGAAAAGCATTATGGGATGTGTTGAAGAGCATTATGGGATGCTGCAGGTGTGGATGGAGGATGAGGCTTTGATTCGCGCATGTCTGGATCACTTTGGAGAACAGCAGCGCGAGGTCGTCATGGCGACGGTTTCCAGGTGTTCAGATATGCAGATGAGGTGAGTGTGATGCACACGATTTCAAAATAAAAGTTTCCGCCTGGTGCCAAATATTACAATTCTATGGATTTAACCATCGTTTAATCGCGCTGTAAAGTGAAGCGTCATCAGGTCGGTGGCGCCCCCTGCAGGTCTGTGTTATAATACATAATGTTCTTAAATTGGTTATGTTCATATTATGTATAGGCATATTACATTATGGATTTTAACAGTGTGGTTCAATAAAACTGTTATTTGTTTTTTATATTTTATTTCAGTCAATTATTATTGCCTCATCTTAAATGTGTATATATAGTCATACTGAAGCCTTGTTTTCACTCAGGTCTGTTTGTGTTACTAAAAAATAATCAGATTACTCCATTGTCAAGATAATCAGTAGATTACTTTATTACCAAAATGATCATTAATTACAACCATAGATTAGTTTAAATATTTCTAAATACAACTGCATTGTTTTACTTTTGTAATTAAAAGACAAATATTTTGTCATTGAAAACTTCTTAAAAATAGGGTTAAATATTGTCCTGTTCTAGTGAACCAAGTCTCTGTATTTGGTCTCATCTGGTGAGTTAAGTGGATTGTCACATTTCTAGTGTTGATAAGCAGAGATATAGCTCATATTTTACCAAGAGTATGATACAGCTTTCATTCTTCAAGTCAACCATATATTCATAAAAATATCAGTTTGAATAAAGAAAGCAATAACTTTGGCATAGTATCATTTCAAATGAGAAAAGTTCAGGCTCAGGATTGTTTTTTCTCTAAGGCTGGTGATGTAGTGGATCGATTGATTGACTGATGGATTTGATTGATTGCAGTCTTGCTCTAATCGAAGAGCAGCAGCATCTTTTGATTCTGGAGTTTCAGAGAGTTTTATCAGCTCGATGTTTTTACCTGCGATCTGTGAGAGAGATGAAACTGAATCAGCTGACAGATGCACAGGTACACACACACACACACACACACACACACACACACACACACACACACACAGACTTTCACCCTTGCCTTGTCTCCAGGACTCTAGTGTTGCCATGGAAACGGTCTCGTCTGAGGCGACTGTGATTGGTCAGAATCTCCTGCACGAGCAGCTGTCGGAGCTGGAAGCCGCTGCTGACATGCTGCAGGGACACGCCCACTTCCTGGTTGGCCACGCCCTCGCCCGTGTGGTGCGTCTGCAGATGGACGGAGCTTCTGCTAGAGACAGACGGGTGAAGGTCGGTGTGGCGTGTCATTATCATGATGTGTGAACTGTTTAAACCTCATGTTTATGATCATGTCGATGTCACACTGAGGAGCTGTGGTGTGATCAGGAGGATCCTGCTGTAATACTGAATCATCATCAGGACTGTGTTTGACATTCTCTGTCTCTCTCGGCCTGCAGGAGCGGCTGATCGACGCTGTGTCTGAAAGTGTCTATGTGACGCCTGACTCTGTTTCGTCGCTCGTCCGTGAATATTACTCTGGGATCCGGAAGGCCAGGCTAACGCCACACACATGTGCCACTGGTACGAGTCCCACAGTCTGTACACACTGCTGCTTCACCGTAATAAACAGGAAAATATTGCTCTTAATTTAAGCAGTCATTTTAATGAACTCTTTATAATTCAGTTCAAAATCAAAGGAAACCGTAGAAAACAATCTAAACTCATCAGGTGACAGTAATGGAGGAAAACATCCTCAGCAGAAACCAGGTGCTCATTCACTTTGTGTGTGTGTGTGTGTGTGTGTGTGTGTGTGTGTGTGTGTGTGTGTGTAGAGGACACAGACCCACAGACAGAAAGGACAGTCTGTACTGGAGCTCTACAGACACATCTCACCAACTGGGCCAGAAAACCCACATCTGCTGAGTTACATCACAGGTACACACACACACACTTACACATACGCACACACACACACTCTTACACATGTGCACGCACACACACTCTTACACATGCGCGCACACACACTTACACATGCGCACACACACACTCTTACACATGCGCACACACACACACTCTTACACATGCGCACACACACACACTCTTACACATGCGCACACACACACACTCTTACACATGCGCACACACACACACTCTTACACATGCGCACACACACTTACACATGCGCACACACACTTACACATGCGCACACACACACTCTTACACATGCGCACATACACACACACACACACACACACACACACTCTTACACATGCGCACTCACACACACTCTTACACATGCGCGCACACACACACACTCTTACACATGCGCGCACACACACACACTCTTACACATGCGCACACACACACACTCTTACACATGCGCACACACACTTACACATGTGCACACATGCACACACACTCTTACACATGCGCACACACACTTACACATGCGCACACACACACTCTTACACATGCGCACACACACACACACTCTTACACATGCGCACACACACACACACACTCTTACACATGCGCGCACACACACACACACTCTTACACATGCGCGCACACACACACACTCTTACACATGCGCACACACACACACTCTTACACATGCGCACACACTCTTACACATGCTCACACATGCGCACACACACACTCTTACACATGCGCACACACACACACACTCTTACACATGCGCACACACACACACACTCTTACACATGCGCACACACACACACACTCTTACACATGCGCGCACACACACACACACTCTTACACATGCGCGCACACACACACACTCTTACACATGCGCACACACACACACTCTTACACATGCGCACACACACTTACACATGCGCACACACACACTCTTACACATGCGCACACACACACACACTCTTACACATGCGCACACACACACACACTCTTACACATGCGCACACACACACACACTCTTACACATGCGCACACACACACACTCTTACACATGCGCACACACACTTACACATGCGCACACACACACACTCTTACACATGCGCACACACACACACACTCTTACACATGCGCACACACACACACACTCTTACACATGCGCACACACACACACACTCTTACACATGCGCACACACACACACACTCTTACACATGCGCACACACACACACACTCTTACACATGTGCACACACACACACACTCTTACACATGCGCACACACACACACACTCTTACACATGCGCACACACACTCTTACACATGCGCACACACACACACTCTTACACATGCGCACACACACACACTCTTACACATGCGCACACACACACACTCTTACACATGCGCACACACACTTACACATGCGCACACACACTCTTACACATGCGCACACACACACTTACACATGCGCACACACACACTTACACATGCGCACACACACACACACACTCTTACACATGCGCACACACACACTCTTACACATGCGCGCACACACACTCTTACACATGCGCGCACACACACACACTTTTACACATGCGCACACACACACACTCTTACACATGCGTGCACACACACACACTCTTACACATGTGCACGCACACACACTCTTACACATGCGCACACACTCTTACACATGCGCACACACTCTTACACATGCTCACACATGCGCACACACACACTCTTACACATGCGCACACACACACACACTCTTACACATGCGCACACACACACACTCTTACACATGCGCACACACACTTACACAAGCGCACGCACACACACTCTTACACATGCGCACACACTCTTACACATGCGCACACACTCTTACACATGCGCACACACACACTCTTACACATGCACACACACACTCTTACACATGCACACGCACACACTCTTAAACATGCACACGCACACACTCTTACACATGCGCACACACACACTCTTACACATGCACACACACTCTTACACATGCGCACACACTCTTACACATGCGCACACACTCTTACACATGCGCACACACACACTTACACATGCGCACACACACACTCTTACACATGCGCACACACACTTACACATGCGCACACACACACTCTTACACATGCGCACACACACACTCTTACACATGCGCACACACACACTTTTACACATGCGCACACACACACTCTTACACATGCACACACACACACACACTCTTACACATGCGCACACACACACACTTACACATGCACACACACACACACTCTTACACACACACTCTTACACATGCGCACACACTCTTACACATGCGCACACACACACACACACACTCTTACACATGCGCACACACTCTTACACATGCGCACACACACACACACACACTCTTACACATGCGCACACACACACACTCTTACACATGCGCACACACACACACACTCTTACACATGCGCACACACACACACTCTTACACATGCGCACACACACTTACACATGCGCACACACACACTCTTACACATGCGCACGCACACACACACTCTTACACATGCGCACACACTCTTACACATGCGCACACACACACTCTTACACATGCGCACACACACACTCTTACACATGCGCACACACACACTCTTACACATGCGCACACACACACACTCTTACACATGCGCACACACACTTACACATGCGCACACACACACTCTTACACATGCGCACGCACACACACACTCTTACACATGCGCACACACTCTTACACATGCGCACACACACACTCTTACACATGCGCACACACACACACACTCTTACACATGCGCACACACTCTTACACATGCGCACACACACTTACACATGCGCACACACACACACTTACACATACGCACACACACACACTCTTACACATGCGCACACACTCTTACACATGCGCACACACACTTACACATGCGCACACACACACACTTACACATGCGCACACACACACACACTCTTACACATGCGCACACACTCTTACACATGCGCACACACTCTTACACATGCGCACACACACTTACACATGTGCACGCACACACACTTACACATACGCACACACACACACTCTTACACATGCGCACACACACTTACACATGCGCACACACACACACTCTTACACATGCGCACACACACACACACACACACACTCTTACACATACACACACACACACACTCTTACACATGCGCACACACACACACTCTTACACATGCGCACACACACACACTCTTACACATGCGCACACACACACACTCTTACACATGCGCACACACACACACTCTTACACATGCGCGCACACACACACACACTCTTACACATGCGCGCACACACACACACTCTTACACATGCGCGCGCACACACACACACTCTTACACATGCGCACACACACTTACACATGCGCACACACACTTACACATGCGCACACATGCACACACACTCTTACACATGCGCACACACACACACTCTTACACATGCGCACACACACACACTCTTACACATGCGCACACACACTTACACATGCGCACACACACACACTCTTACACATGCTCACACATGCGCACACACACACTCTTACACATGCGCACACACACTCTTACACATGCGCACACACACTTACACATGCACACGCACACACTCTTACACATGTGCACACACACACTCTTACACATGCACACACACACTCTTACACATGCGCACACACACTTACACATGCGCACACACACACTCTTACACATGCGCACACACACACTCTTACACATGCGCACACACACACTCTTACACATGCGCACACACACACTCTTACACATGCACACACACACACACACTCTTACACATGCACACACACACACTCTTACACATGCGCACACACACACTCTTACACATGCGCACACACACACACACTCTTACACACACACTCTTACACATGCGCACACACTCTTACACATGCGCACACACACACACACACTCTTACACATGCGCACACACACACACTCTTACACATGCGCACACACACACACTCTTACACATGCGCACACACACACACTCTTACACATGCGCACACACACACACTCTTACACATGCGCACACACACACACTCTTACACATGCGCACACACACACACTCTTACACATGCGCACACACACACACTCTTACACATGCGCACACACACTTACACATGCGCACGCACACACACACTCTTACACATGCGCACGCACACACACACTCTTACACATGCGCACACACACACTCTTACACATGCGCACACACACACACACTCTTACACATGCGCACACACTCTTACACATGCGCACACACTCTTACACATGTGCACGCACACACACTTACACATACGCACACACACACACTCTTACACATGCGCACACACACTTACACATGCGCACACACACACACTCTTACACATGCGCACACACACACACACTCTTACACATGCGCACACACACACACACACTCTTACACATGCGCACACACTCTTACACATGCGCACACACACTTACACATGCGCACACACACACACTTACACATGTGCACACACACACACACACTCTTACACATGCGCACACACACTTACACATGCGCACACACACACACTTACACATGCGCACACACACACACTCTTACACATGCGCACACACACACACACTTACACATGCGCACACACACTTACATATGCGCACACACACACACACTTACACATGCGCACACACACACACACACACACTCTTACACATGCGCACACAAACACACACACACTCTTACACATGCGCACACACACACACTCTTACACATGCGCACACACACACACACACTCTTACACATGCGCGCACACACACACACACTCTTACACATGCGCGCACACACACACACTCTTACACATGCGCACACACACACACTCTTACACATGCGCACACACACTTACACATGCGCACACATGCACACACACTCTTACACATGCGCACACACACTTACACATGCGCACACACACACTTACACATGCGCGCACACACACACTTACACATGCGCACACACACACACTTACACATGCGCACACACACACACTCTTACACATGCGCACACACACTTACACATGCGCACACACACACACTCTTACACATGCGCACACACACACACTCTTACACATGCGCACACACACTTACACATGCGCACACACACACACTCTTACACATGCTCACACATGCGCACACACACACTCTTACACATGCGCACACACACACTTACACATGTGCACACACACACACTCTTACACATGCTCACACATGCGCACACACACACTCTTACACATGCGCACACACACACACTCTTACACATGCGCACACACACACACACTCTTACACATGCGCACACACACACACACTCTTACACATGCGCACACACACACACTTACACATGCACACACACACTCTTACACATGCGCACACACACTCTTACACATGCACACACACACTCTTACACATGCGCACACACATGCACACACACAAACTTACACATGTACACACACTCTTACACATGCGCACACATACACTATTACACATGCACACACATGTGCACACACACTTACACATGCGCACACATGTGCACACACACACAGACACTATTACACAAGCACACACACACTCTTACACATGCGCACACACATGCACACACACACACTTACACATGTACACACACTCTTACACATGCGCGCACACACACACTTACACATGCGCACACACTTACACATGTACACACACTCTTACACATGCGCACACATACACTATTACACATGCACACACATGTGCACACACAAAAACACACTCTCTTACACGCGCATACACATACACATACATGTGCGCAGTGTTTAAAACAGTTATATACACACACAGTTCTGTAAATGTGATGGTCAGTAATTCCTGACCGCAGACACACTGTTAACCCCTCATGTCTCGTGTGTGTGTTTAGGGCTGTTGAGCTGAAGAGGAAGTGTGTGACGGATTTTAAAACGGATCATCACAGAACAACACCAACTAACATCTACAGACAGATCAGAGTATGTGCTGAAGAATGTGTGTGTGTGTGTGTGTGACACAAAGGTACATTTCAGGTCTGTTGGCAGATCCTGCAGTCCTCAGGGGTGTGTGTGTGTGTGTCACTGTCTCTCTGTCTTTGTGTGTGTGTTTGTGTGTGTGTGTCTCTGTCTTTGTGTGTTTGTGTGTGTGTGTGTGTGTGTGCAGGATCAGGAGGAGGCTCTCATGTGTGGTCTGGCGTCTCTAGCTCGAGTGTCTCTCAGCAGTATGAACACAGATGATTCCACAGGTGAGAAACACACACTCGGGTCGGTGCAGTAACTGTGTGTGTGTGTGTGTGTGTGTGTCACTGAAGGGCTTCTGTGGTTTGTCTCTGTGTTTCATCACCACAGAAAGCGGCTGAAGATCTGATGCTGGATCATCTTCTCATCAGAGCAGCAGGAATGAAGTGGTCTTCTCATGTTTCTGAGGATCTCGTGCTTGTTTTCTGTTCCAGTGATTCACTTTATTCCATTAAGAGCAAAGATTTATTAAAATCTCCAAAATATGTCAATCATAAAGAGAATAACTGTTTGGTGTCAGTTGCACGGATTTTAAATTGAAATCTGTTTATTGCAGCTTTTTATGAGGATCTATATCCTCACGCTTTACTTTAATATGTATAACTGTGACTTTTTTTTCTTTGTCTATAATAAAGCTATTTATGTAGTTAAGCAGTTGCCATCGGATTATTTATGGCGTTATTTTACTGACAAATGTCGAGAGCGCATTATTGTAGCGCGAAAGCACATTAATACAATGCGCGAGCGCGAATCTCTCCGCTCAGACACGCGCTGCTCGCGCCCGGAGCGCGCGCACATTAAATGCGTCTCCTCCAGTCAAGGGCCGCGTGCCGCCATCTTGTAGCAGAACTTCACTTGCGTTAGCATCCCATTGACTCCCATTCATTTGGCGTCAGTTTGACAGCGAATAACTTTACATCTGAGGCGTTTAAAGACTCCATTTGTCCATTATTTATTTCTAAAGTCAAGTCATCTTTATTTATATAGCGCTTTAAACAAAATACATTGCGTCAAAGCAACTGAACAACATTCATTAGGAAAACAGTGTCAATAATGCAAAATGATAGTTAAAGGCAGTTCATCATTGGATTCAGTGATGTCATCTCTGTTCAGTTAAATAGTGTCTGTGCATTTATTTGCAATCAAGTCAACGATATCGCTGTAGATGAAGTGTCCCCAACTAAGCAAGCCAGAGGCGACAGCGGCAAGGAACCGAAACTCCATCGGTGACAGAATGGAGAAAAAAACCTTGGGAGAAACCAGGCTCAGTTGGGGGGCCAGTTCTCCTCTGACCAGACGAAACCAGTAGTTCAATTCCAGGCTGCAGCAAAGTCAGATTGTGCAGAAGAATCATCTGTTTCCTGTGGTCTTGTCCTGGTGCTCCTCTGAGACAAGGTCTTTACAGGGGATCTGTATCTGGGGTTCTAGTTGTCCTGGTCTCCGCTGTCTTTCAGGGCTGTAGAGGTCCTTTCTAGGTGCTGATCCACCATCTGGTCTGGATACGTACTGGATCCGGGTGACTGCAGTGACCCTCTGATCTGGACACAGACTGGATCTGGTGGCCACGGTGACCTCAGAATAAGAGAGAAACAGACTAATATTAGCGTAGATGCCATTCTTCTAATGATGTAGCAAGTACATAGGGTGTTAGGGGAAGTGTTTCCGGTTCCGGTTTACCTAATTAATGCAGCCTAAAAATCCTTTTAATGGATTTGGATATTAAAAGCATATTAGTATGTTATGTGTAAGCCAGGTTAAAGAGATGGGTCTTTAATCTAGATTTAAACTGCAAGAGTGTGTCTGCCTCCCGAACAATGTTAGGTAGGTTATTCCAGAGTTTAGGAGCCAAATAGGAAAAGGATCTGCCGCCTGCAGTTGATTTTGATATTCTAGGTATTATCAAATTGCCTGAGTTTTGAGAACGTAGCGGACGTAGAGGATTATAATGTAAAAGGAGCTCATTCAAATACTGAGGTGCTAAACCATTCAGGGCTTTATAAGTAATAAGCAATATTTTAAAATCTATACGATGTTTTGAATTGACAGAGCAACCATCAAGTCTTAGACAGTGTTCTAGGTTATTACAAGCAGAGTTTTTAGGTCCTATAATTAACACCTCTGTTTTTTCAGAATTTAGCAGTAAGAAATTACTCGTCATCCAGTTTTTTATATCGACTATGCATTTCATTAGTTTTTCAAATTGGTGTGTTTCACCGGGCCGTGAAGAAATATAGAGCTGAGTATCATCAGCATAACAGTGAAAGCTAACACCATGTTTCCTGATGATATCTCCCAAGGGTAACATATAAAGCGTGAAGAGTAGCGGCCCTAGTACTGAGCCTTGAGGTACTCCATACTGCACTTGTGATCGATAGGATACATCTTCATTCACTGCTACGAACTGATGGCGGTCATATAAGTACGATTTAAACCATGCTAATGCACTTCCATTAATGCCAACAAAGTGTTCAAGTCTATGCAAAAGAATGTTGTGGTCAATTGTGTCAAACACAGCACTAAGATCCAATAAAACTAATAGAGAGATACACCCACGATCAGATGATAAGAGCAGATCATTTGTAACTCTAAGAAGAGCAGTCTCAGTACTATGATACGGTCTAAATCCTGACTGGAAATCCTCACATATACCATTTTTCTCTAAGAAGGAATATATTTGTGTGGATACCACCTTTTCTAGTATCTTGGACAGAAAAGGGAGATTCGAGATTGGTCTATAATTAACTAGTTCTTTGGGGTCAAGTTGTGGTTTTTTGATGAGAGGCTTAATAACAGCCAGTTTGAAGGTTTTGGGGACATATCCTAATGACAATGAGGAATTAATAATAGTCAGAAGAGGATCTATGACTTCTGGAAGCACCTCTTTTAGGAGCTTAGATGGTATAGGGTTTAACATACATGTTGTTGGTTTAGATGATTTAACAAGTTTATACAATTCTTCCTCTCCTATGGTAGAGAATGAGTGGAACTGTTCCTCAGGGGGTCTATAGTGCACTGTCTGATGTGATACTGTAGCTGACGGCTGAATGGTTGCAATTTTATCTCTAATAGTATCGATTTTAGAAATAAAGTAGTTCATAAAGTCATTACTGCTGTGGTGTTGGGAAATGTCAACACTTGTTGAGGCTTTATTTTTCGTTAATTTAGCCACTGTATTGAATAAATACCTGGGGTTATGTTTGTTTTCTTCTAAAAGAGAAGAAAAGTAATCGGATCTAGCAGTTTTTAATGCTTTTCTGTAGGATATGTTACTTTCCTGCCAAGCAATACGAAATACCTCTAGTTTTGTTTTCCTCCAGCTGCGCTCCATTTTTCGGGCTGCTCTCTTTAGGGTGCGAGTATGCTCATTATACCATGGTGTCAAACTGTTTTCCTTAACCTTCCTTAAGCGTAAAGGAGCAACTTTATTTAAAGTGCTAGAAAAGAGAGAGTCCATAGTTTTTGTTACATCATCAAGTTGTTCTGAGGTTTTGGATATGCTAAGGAATTTGCATACATCAGGAAGATAACTTAAAAAGCAGTCTTTTGTGTCAGAAGTGATGGTTCTTCCATACTTGTAACAAGAAGTAGAATTAACAATTTTGGCTATATGAAGTTTGCACAGAACTAAATAATGATCTGAGATATCTTCACTTGGCTGAATAATTTCAACACCATCAACATCAATTCCATGTGACAGTATTAAATCTAGAGTATGATTTCGACAATGGGTAGGTCCTGAAACGTGTTGTCTAACACCAATAGAGTTCAGAATGTTTATAAATGCTGATCCCAATGCATCTTTTTCATTATCAACATCGATATTAAAATCACCAACTATTAAAACTTTATCTGCAGCCAGAACTAACTCGGATGTAAAATCACCAAACTCTTTAATAAAGTCTGTATGGTGCCCTGGTGGCCTGTATACAGTAGCCAGTACAAACATAACAGGGGATTTATCATTAACATTTGTTTCTCTGGATAATGTTATATGAAGTACCATTACTTCAAACGAGTTATACTTGTAGCCTGCCCTCTGAGAAATCCTGAAAACGTTGTTATAAATTGAAGCAACACCTCCACCTTTGCCTTTTAGACGGGGCTCATGTTTATAACAGTAATCTTGGGGGATGGACTCATTTAAAATAATGTAATCATCAGGTTTACCCAGGTTTCTGTCAAACAGAGCACATCTATATTATGATCAGTGATCATATTATTTACAAAAAGTGTTTTCGTAGAAAGGGATCTGATATTCAATAAGCCAAGCTTTATCATTTGTTTATCCATATTGCTTCTGTTTTTTATTTGTTGAACCTCAATTAAATTGTTAATCTTAACTTGGTTTGGACGTTTTTTGTTTTTTCTAGTTCGGGGAACAGACACTGTCTCTATAGTGTGATATCTAGGTGAAAGAGTCTCTATGTGCTGAGAATTAACTGACCTCTGTGACGTGAGGCAGCTAGCAGACGGTCGGTTTAGCCAGTCTGTCTGCTTCCTGACCTGGGCCCCAGTTAGTCAAGTATAAACACTAAGACTATTTGCCTTATTTCTAGAGAGAACAGTGGAGCCACCCCAGGAGGGATGAAGACCATCTCTTTTAAACAGGTCAGTCTGTCCCAAAAGCTCGTCCAATTGTCTATGAAACCTATGTTATTCTGTGGGCACCACTTAGACATCCAGCCATTGAGTGATGACAATCTGCTATGCATCTATGCAGGGGAAGTCGTGGCCTAATGGTTAGAGAGTCGGACTCCCAATCGAAAGGTTGTGAGTTCGAGTCCCGGGCCGGCAGGAATTGTGGGTGGGGGGAGAGCATGTACAGTTCTCTCTCCACCTTCAATACCACGACTTAGGTGCCCTTGAGCAAGGCATCGAACCCCCAACTGCTCCCCGGGCGCCGCAGCATACATGGCTGCCCACTGTTCCGGGTGTGTGTTCACAGTGTGTGTGTGTGTGTTCACTGCTCTGTGTGTGTGCACTTTGGATGGGTTAAATGCAGAGCACAAATTCTGAGTATGGGTCACCATACTTGGCTGAATGTCACGTCACTTTCATCTCGTCACCACGGTAAGCAGGGAGGGGACCAGAGCATATTACAGTGTCTGACATCGTGCTTGCAAGTTCACACACCTCTTTAATGTTATTTTTAGTGATCTCCGACTGGCGAAGTCGAACATCATTAGCGCCGGCATGAATAACAATCTTACTGTATTTACGTTTAGGGTTAGCCAGCACTTTTAAATTTGCCAAGATGTCAGGCGCTCTGGCTCCCGGTAAACATTTGACTATGGTGGCTGGTGTCTCTATATTCACGTTCCGTACAATAGAATCACCAATAACTAGAGCACTTTCATCAGGTTTCTCAGTGGGTGCATCACTGAGTGGGGAGAACCTGTTTATTGTTTTGATCGGAACAGAAGAGCGGTGTTTTGACCCACGACTACGCTGCCTCACCGTCACCCAGTTACCCTGCTGCTGGGGCTCTGTTTCCGGAACCGAACAATGTACAGGAATCCCTGAGCTAGACGCATCCAAAGCCGTATCTAGAGCCCTAACATTCTTACTGTCCTCAATTAAAGTTTGGATGCGTGCCTCTAATTCTGAAATCTTCTCTGTCAGCCTAACTATTTCCCTGCATTTATCACATGTGAATCCCTCATCAGCGACAGAGATAGATAAACTGTACATGTGGCAAGAGGTGCAAGTAACAATAGCAGGAGAAGCCATTACTCACCGTGCTTGATGAAATATTCTTACTGCGGTTGTTTGATGAACTTTGTTTGATGAGAGGAGAAAAGAAAACCGCGATAGGTTCGAATGAAAACGCTAATGACAAGCTAACGAGTGCTTGTCATTAGCGTTAGTACAAATCTCCAGGGAGGCATAAGTGCCTTTCACCCTGATACAACTTGATGAACCACTGAAACGATTTTGGAAACATTATTTTAAGGTAAAAAATGTTACATAGTGTTGCTTTAAGGACATTTTTATGGTGGCTTTTAGTGAACTGCATACTGTATGCAGACTTGCATTTACAAATCACCAGCAGTGAATATTGTGCTAGTACTAGTACTGAACTACAAGAAGCAAGACAGTTGCAAGCCTTTGATTAGAGTTATGTAAAGCTGTTGATGGGACAGTTAGATCCTAGAGATGTGGTGACAACAGCTGCGCAGAGGGGGCCAATTAGATTTCTTTGTCATGGGGCCCAAAATTCCTGGCAGCGCCCCTGCCTGTAGATATTATTTTCGCACCTGAATTAAAGGTTATCATTATGCACTTTTAAAAAGTACTCTCACAACAGATTTGTGCAGGGCGTTTCCTTGCAATTTTTATTGTATTTTTGTTTTAACAAACTGGCTATATTTATCTAAAAACAACATATTATAGCCTACTGCCCTAAAGACGGTTATGTAATGTTATGTATATGTCAGATAGCTCAACTCAACTAAAACCATTGCAATAAATTGTCAGTTGGTATGAGGGCAATAATAATTGACTCCTCAAATCAACATCAAATGCAATCATACATCAGCACAAACCCTATATCTTCTGTGTTCAGAGCAGGGTGCTAATCATTCCTTCAAGTGTGTCAGAGCGAGTATTGATCCTCGAGGAGTGTGTGGAGATGATGACCTCAGACCTGAAGATTCATCTGAAAGTGAAACTGACGTGACATTCGGCCAAGTATGGTGACCCTTACTCAGAATTCTTGCTCTGCATTTAACCCCTCAAAAGTGCACACACACACACACACACACACACACTGTGAACACACACCCGGAGCAGTGAACACACACACACACACACACACACTGTGAATACACACCCGGAGCAGTGAACACACACACACACACACTGTGAACACACACCCGGAGCAGTGAACACACACACACTGTGAACACACACACCCGGAGCAGTGAACACACACACTGTGAACACACACCCGGAGCAGTGAACACACACACACACACACACACTGTGAACACACACCCGGAGCAGTGAACACACACACACACACACACACTGTGAACACACACCCGGAGCAGTGAACACACACACACTGTGAACACACACCCGGAGCAGTGAACACACACACACACACACACACACACACAGCAGTGAACACACACACGCACACTGTGAACACACACCCGGAGCAGTGAACACACACACACACACACACACACACTGTGAACACACACCCGGAGCATTGAACACACACACACACACACACACACACACACACACTGTGAACACACACCCGGAGCAGTGAACACACACACACACACACACACACACTGTGAACACACACCCGGAGCAGTGAACACACACACACCCGGAGCAGTGAACACACACACACACACACACACACACTGTGAACACACACCCGGAACAGTGAACACACACACACACTGTGAACACACACCCGGAGCAGTGAACACACACACACACACACACACACACACACTGTGAACACACACCCAGAGCAGTGAACACACACACACACACACACACACACTGTGAACACACACACACGCACACACACACACCCGGAGCAGTGAACACACACACACACACTGTGAACACACACCCGGAGCAGTGAACACACACACACACACACACACACACTGTGAACACACACCCGGAGCAGTGAACACACACACACACACACACACACACACACACACACACACACACACTGTGAACACACACCCGGAGCAGTGAACACACACACACACACACACACACACACTGTGAACACACACCCGGAGCAGTGAACACAAACACACACACACACACACACACACACTGTGAACACACACCCGGAGCAGTGAACACACACACACACACACTGTGAACACACACACTGTGAACACACACCCGGAGCAGTGAACACACACACACACTGTGAACACACACCCGGAGCAGTGAACACACACACATACACACACACACACACACACACACACACACACACTGTGAACACACACCCACTGTGAACACACACACACACACACACACACACACTATGAACACACACCCACTGTGAACACACACCAACTGTAAACACACACCCGGAGCAGTGAACACACAAACACACACACACACACACACCTGGAGCAGTGAACACACACACACACACACACACACACTGTGAACACACACCCGGACCAGTGAACACACACACACACGCACACACACACACTGTGAACACACACCCGGAGCAGTGAACACACACACACACACACACACACACACACACACACACACACACTGTGAACACACACACACACACACTGTGAACACACACCCGGAGCAGTGAACACACACACACACACACACCTGGAGCAGTGAACACACACACACACACACACACACACACACACACTGTGAACACACACCCGGAGCAGTGGGCATCATTTGGGGGTTCATATCTTTATGATTTTAAGTGTACTGCCTTAATATTTTAATGTTTGTATAGTTTAATAATAAAAAACACATATATAACGGCTTTAACCTATCGTTCGTTCTTTTGTCACGTGACAGTATTGATAGAGAAATTGATTTACAATCTTCCTTACAAACGGGTGCATAGTCATTATTATTATCATCATCGTTATTATAATTATTATTTACTCTTACATTTACTGAGTTTCTGGTCTCCAATTGTAGCTTTTTACTTCTTACAGTTTATAAATGTGTGAATTTCTGTCATTATGGATATTAATGTTGTAACACAAGTAATAAAGAGTTGTTTATTATTATTATTATTATTATTATTAAGTCTCTTATTATTAAGTCAGACTGAAACAGGACTAATACCATAGACTGTATAAAACAGACTAATACAATAATCCCAGTGAACCTGTTGAAGAAAACTGCGCATGCGCGACTGAACGACTCGTTCTTCCCGAGTCACATTAAAGATT
>NW_026775140.1:52500-55000 GCF_963082965.1 Carassius carassius | reverse complement strand
TGCACGATCTGCTAATGCATGCATCCTAGAGCTTTATAACCCTATTTTAATAGTTTACACCAAACCCAGGCTGTGTGTGTGTGTGGGTTATTAATGCTCACGCTGCAGAACTTTAAATGCTAACAGATGTAATGCTCAAACTAACCAGGCTCAAACCTGCTGCTTTAACTGCGCGAGCGGAGACGCTACCAGCAGGAGGTGCGTTCACGAGCATCTGTTTCCTGTAGCCTCAGGATTCAGGACAGACTCACAGGGTGAAAACTACTCCATATTTTATTCAACTTTCTTAACATCAATCATAATGAATGAATCACAATGAATTCTGAAGCTCTATGCGCTGTCTGGCGTCTCGGCCGCGGGGTACTGGTGTCGGAGCGGGTCGTAGAGCTCAGAGCCATAGTTGTAGGGATAAAGGTGGGCGTAATACGGGTGTGGATGTTTCTTACTGACGGCCCCCAGCGGCTCCGGCTTGTCCTCGTCTGTCTCGGGCGGCGGCGGGGGGGCTTTACCCTTCATGGGCCGCGGTGGCCGGTCGATCAGGCAGTCGGGGTCCCAGTAAGGGTCGCAGTCATACTCCATTCCCTTGAAGACGATGGGGGCCGGTGGAGGAGGCGGGGCCGGATCGTATTTCTTGGAGGGGGCGGGAGAGGGGGCGGGGCCTTCCAGCTTGCAGGTGGGGTGATAGCGCGGGTCACACAGCACCGGCACGGCTCCGCTCGGCATGTACACGATGTGTGGCTTGCACTGGGGGTCTTTGCTGTTGCACAGATAGATGACGTCAGCCTGAGTGATGGGCGGAGTCACGGGGGCTTTGACTGCAGCTGGGGGCGGGGCTGGGGGCGGAGCCGGTTTGCAGCTCTTGTCTTTGGCTGGGTCACATTTGGGAAGCGGAGGCAGGTGAGGAACCCCTAGTTTGCTCTGGTAGTACGAGGCATTGGGGCCGTAGACCTGCTCCAGGTGTCTCATCTGCTGGTACAGCATGCGGATCCTGTCAACCTCGTACAGCTGCGGGAGGACAAGAGCAGAGTTATCACATACACCAGATAAAGGCTGATAGGATCTGTGAGGATATGTGAGGGTCTGTGAGGGTCTGTGAGAATCTGTGAGGATCTGCCATCTCTTACGCCCTCTGTGTGTCCGATGCTGCTGTAGTATCTGTAATACGCCTGGAAGTCTGGACTTTGCCTGTGCCAGCGAGGATCGGCGCTGCGTCTCGGGCGAGAGCTGGACAGGAATTCATTCGCCTTGTTGGAGTCGATACTGACTGAAGCACCATCTAACACACACACACACACACACAAACACACACACACACACACACAAGAGCTCTGAGAGATGAAAGCCAGGGGAATTTTCTTCATTTCAAGACATAAACTAATATTAAATCTTTTCAGTGAGTAGGGAGATGTTCACCTTCCTCTTTGAGGATATTCATCAGGGATTTTGCCTCAAGCATACCTTAAGTAAAACGCAAAACATTTTTTTAGCACAATTTATATATAATAAAGATGACAAATTTTACAAAAATGTGGACACAATTGCTTATACTGCTAAGAAATACACAGCACATGAAGGTGAATGAAAGCTCACATGGCAGCAGCAGAAGGAACAACAGTCTCACTGCAGACATCATGACCTCTGACCTGCAGACATATACTGAATCTGAACATACCATAGCACAGAACAAGACAAACAGTCATGAAGAGCTCATTCAACTGTAGGCTACTAAACCCCTCTGAATGTTCCTGAAGCAGAGTAAGCATTAAAAGTGAAAGAGTTTCACTCACCTCTCCAGTGATGCCTCTCCGTCGCTGAGCGCGCACAGGTCATCTTATACTCGTGCTCCGCCGCTCTTCTGTCAATCACTCGAGTTCAGCCTCACTACTGGTCAGATCCGAGGAAAGCCACGCCCACTGCTGCAGTGGACCACACCGTCGAGAGTTTCAGGTTTGAATCTTCCGTCCTTCATCAGTTCGGTCGCGTGTGAGCGCCTGTCGCCGGATTATTGTCGGTTTAGTTGAAAACAGATGTTTTCCGCCCCGCAGAATCTTTAAAAGCTGCTAATAAAACTGTTCTGCAGACGCGACACATTCCCGAAACTCCCTTCCCCTTTTATCGCTTTTATTTTCATCCTGAGGAAAAGTCTCGAACACGTCTTCACCTGCTCACACACACTTCTGAAGAGAAACTCCTGAATCTGATGCTCTCGTTATGTTTATTAAGGTATGGAGAAGAGAAATGAGAAATGCTGAAGAAATTAAGACATGGGCTAATGCTGAAAACGGCCTATTTTACATTATTTCATATCAATGTGTCCATTAAAAAGACTCGTAGAGGGAAAATTGCTCAAAATGTTAATATCATTAGAGCAACACACATATGAATCTGTTTTAACTTGTTTTTATACAGTCTATGGTTTTAACAGTTATTATTATTCAATGGTCATGAAACAGGAACGGTTAGATTTTTTATTTCACTTAGTATGAAGACTTTATGTTCA
>NW_026775140.1:15000-47500 GCF_963082965.1 Carassius carassius | reverse complement strand
CATGAGAAAATTTTCACAAAAAAAAAAAACATTTCAATATGCAATTTTGATAATCAAAGATGATTTTTAAGGGATACTACAGGGGGACTTTAACCTATTTGCAGCCGCGAGCGCTTCAGCAGTGAACTTAAACAGATCAGTTCATGCGCCATTCATTCTGGATGTGTTTGTCATTGTTCTCATAATAATATAGTCAAGCCACCTTTATTTATATAGCGCTTTAAACAAAATACATTGCGTCAAAGCAACTGAACAACATTCATTAGGAAAACAGTGTCAATAATGCAAAATGATAGCTAAAGGCAGTTCATCATTGGATTCAGTTATGTCATCTCTGTTCAGTTAAATAGTGTCTGTGCATTTATTTGCAATCAAGTCAACGATATCGCTGTAGATGAAGTGTCCCCAACTAAGCAAGCCAGAGGCGACAGCGGCAAGGAACCGAAACTCCATCGGTGACAGAATGGAGAAAAAAACCTTGGGAGAAACCAGGCTCAGTTGGGGGGCCAGTTCTCCTCTGACCAGACGAAACCAGTAGTTCAATTCCAGGCTGCAGCAAAGTCAGATTGTGCAGAAGAATCATCTGTTTCCTGTGGCCTTGTCTTGGTGGTCCTCTGAGACAAGGTCTTTACAGGGGATCTGTATCTGGGGCTCTAGTTGTCCTGGTCTCCGCTGTCTTTCAGGGATGTAGAGGTCCTTTCTAGGTGCTGATCCAGCATCTGGTCTGGATACGTACTGGATCCGGGTGACTGCAGTGACCCTCTGATCTGGACACAGACTGGATCTGGTGGCCACGGTGACCTCGGAACAAGAGAGAAACAGACTAATATTAGCGTAGATGCCATTCTTCTAATGATGTAGCAAGTACATAGGGTGTTATGGGAAGTGTTTCCGGTTCCGGTTTACCTAATTAATGCAGCCTAACAATCCTTTAACGGATTTGGATATTAAAAGCATATTAGTATGTTATGTGTATGCCAGGTTAAAGAGATGGGTCTTTAATCTAGATTTAAACTGCAGGAGTGTGTCTGCCTCCCGAACAATGTTAGGTAGGTTATTCCAGAGTTTAGGAGCCAAATAGGAAAAGGATCTGCCGCCCGCAGTTGATTTTGATATTCTAGGTATTATCAAATTGCCCGAGTTTTGAGAACGTAGCGGACGTAGAGGATTATAATGAAAAAGGAGCTCATTCAAATACTGAGGTGCTAAACCATTCAGGGCTTTATAAGTAATAAGCAATATTTTAAAATCTATGCGATGCTTGATAGGGAGCCAGTGCAGTGTTGACAGGACCGGGCTAATATGGTCATACTTCCTGGTTCTAGTAAGAACTCTTGCTGCTGCATTTTGGACTAGCTGTAGTTTGTTTACTAAGCGTGCAGAACAACCACCCAATAAAGCATTACAATAATCTAACCTTGAGGTCATAAATGCATGGATTAACATTTCTGCATTTGACATTGAGAGCATAGGCTGTAATTTAGATATATTTTTGAGATGGAAAAATGCAGTTTTACAAATGCTAGAAACGTGGCTTTCTAAGAAAAGATTGCGATCAAGTAGCACACCTAGATTCCTAACTGATGACGAAGAATTGACAGAGCAACCATCAAGTATTAGACAGTGTTCTAGGTTATTACAAGCAGAGTTTTTAGGTCCTATAATTAACACCTCTGTTTTTTCAGAATTTAGCAGTAAGAAATTACTCGTCATCCAGTTTTTTATATCGACTATGCATTCCATTAGTTTTTCAAATTGGTGTGTTTCACCGGGCTGCGAAGAAATATAGAGCTGAGTATCATCAGCATAACAGTGAAAGCTAACACCATGTTTCCTGATGATATCTCCCAAGGGTAACATATAAAGCGTGAAGAGTAGCGGCTCTAGTACTGAGCCTTGAGGTACTCCATACTGCACTTGTGATCGATAGGATACATCTTCATTCACTGCTACGAACTGATGGCGGTCATATAAGTACGATTTTAACCACGCTAATGCACTTCCATTAATGCCAACAAAGTGTTCAAATCTATGCAAAAGAATGTTGTGGTCAATTGTGTCAAACGCAGCACTAAGATCCAATAAAACTAATAGAGAGATACAACCACGATCAGACGATAAGAGCAGATCATTTGTAACTCTGAATAATATAGTATCTATTTATCATATTTTATTGTGATTCATCTGCAACAGAAATAGTGACAGTTTGAAAGAAAAGGATTTATATTAGGGCTGTGCGATATGTACAAAAAAAATTATATCATGATTTTTAATCGATTTTGACACACACAGACATGCTTTACAGTCATAAATGCATTCAGTATAAATTTGAAACAAATTTCCAAATGAAAACGAGAATGAGAGCTTTATCAAAAAGTTGTAACATGTCTCTAGAAGAGACATAAGTCAAAATAGTCACTAAAGATGTCAAACAAAATGTCTAGACATATGGCAAACAATTATATATAAAAAAAAAAAAGTGTTTTTTTGCTATGCATCAGTCATAAAGCTCACTGTAGCGGTGCCTCAGGTGTTATATGTTTTGCCCAATATATTTATTGCCCAAGGTTCACACGTACTCCGTCTGCAGTGCGTATACAGTAAGTTATGTGTACACGGTTCAGAAGCAGCAACGAGAGCGCATTGTTGTAATGCGAAAGTACATTAAAATAATGCACGAGCTCGAATCTATCCACTTGCACGCAGATTTCCTTTGCTCTTAACAAAACCAGAGGTGCGTGCTCAGATCATAGACTGTATAAGGCTCAGATACACGCTGCCTTACAAGGTGTCTCCTCTCGCTCAACCTGTGTCCTGTGCACTCACAACTCTCTCTGTGCTCATGCGCAAGATATTAAGTCTTTTCACACCTTTCTATTATAACCTTTTCTGTTCTCATCTTTTTACTGTGTGCAGTGTGAATGTTCTGATCTGTTAACATGGGCTCGAAAGACAAAACGCATCACAGCAGAGTGTGTGAACCTGGAGTTAGGTATATGCCCAGTCTGCTCTGTTCTCGCGCTCCACTTAGGTGCGCTGAATCCTGATTGGTTCAGATAACATACTTGCGGGAGGTCAGGGCCGCGGAAAATCATGCTATAAAGCGATTTAGAAATCGCGCACACTCAAATTGCTATTTTATTTCGATTAATTGCACATTTATATATATATATAGGATTTATTTCTTGTTTATATTGATTAACCTGGAGCTGGCAGGTGACTGGACTGCTGTTGTTCTGAGCTGTTTCTGGAGACCAGCACACACACACACACACACACTCCTCTGTGTTTCTGCAGGACTCTGTCAGTTATCCGCTGGTGTCGGTCGGCTCTCAGTGGCGGCACTTTCGTGAAGGTGTGTGTGAGTTTGTGTCTCTGCTGGTTCGTGGCTGTCGTAACAGTCTGCTGTACGATGATTTCCTCTTCTCGTCGTTCATCGCGCTGCTCACGGGTCTGGCCGACTCACAGGTCCGAGCCTTCAGACACACCAGCACGCTCATCAGTGAGTCTCAGTCCGGCAGCACACGAGGATATGCTCCGTTAGTTACACTGGTTCAAAGTATACCGTCCTCTCTGTGTGTGTGTGTGTGTGCAGCCATGCGGTTGATGTCGGCGATAGTGTCCGTCGCTGCGGAGGTGACCGCTCGAGCGCTGATGACCCGGAGACGCTGTGAGCTGGAGAAGAACAAGCCAGTTGAACACAGAGCCATAGACCGAATAGAAGAACTGGAGAGCTCTTACAGAGAGGTTAAACACACACACACACACACACTCTTGTCTGATAGTGTCAGTGCCGTCGAATCAATATCACTGAACATTAAGTGTCTTTTAAACCCCTTTGGTTAGACACATGGCTTTATCTGGATATGAATGAATCATTTTGTTTATAATGTTAATTGAAGTGTAAGACTGTAAAGGTTTAGATTTTTTACATTTTGGTGTAGTGCCAAACTGAATTACTTTTAGCTGCTGTGTGTCACTGCCATCATGAAGCAGTTCATCATCTGTGTGTCTCTGTCGTCCTGCTAACAGCTGCTGCATAGCACAAGGCTGGATTTGCCTCATTTTTAAAGTTTGCTTCCTTGATTGTTATTTTGCTGTTTATTACTGTGAAGCTGCTTTGAATCTGTATCATGTAAAGCGCTGTAGAAATAAATGTGATGTGCCTCAAAGGTTTGTGTGTGTGTGTGTGTGTGGCAGCTGCTGGAGCATCAGGAGGACCTTCGCTCTCTAATGAACGGGATCTTTAAGGGTGTTTTCATTCATCGGTATCGGGACAGAGTTCCTGAAATCCGTGCCATCTGCATGGAGGAGATGGGGGTGTGGCTCAGAGAAAACCCCGCCTCTTTCTTCAATGACGAGCACCTCAAATACGTGGGCTGGATGCTGCACGACAAGGTGTGATTAGCTTAAAAACACATTATGTGCTGCTCTGATGATCAGACCCATATACAAACCATTCTGCACTGATAAATGATCCACCATTGTGTGTGTGTGTGTGTGTGTGTGTGTGTGTTTCAGCAAGCTGCCGTGCGACTGCAGTGTGTGTTGACTTTGCAGAAACTGTACATAGAGAAGGATTTCATCAGCCGGTTAGAGCTCTTCACCAGCCGCTTTAAGGTGAACACAAACACGCAGACGGGTTTAAACACAGACTGAATCTGTGACACAGCTGATGAGATCTGTGAGTGTGTGTGAATGCACTGGACTAGTTCCTGTATAACGCTAATGCTGCACATACAGGAGAGTCACATCACGTGTCATCACATCAACTGGGTGGTGCTAGCGCAGTGGATAAGACACATGCCTTTGGTGTGAGAGACCCGGGTTCGAATCCACTGTGAGACACCAATGTGTCCCTGAGCAAGACACTTAACCCCTAGTTGCTCCAGAGGCGTGCGACCTCTGACATATTTAGCAATTGTAAGTCGCTTTGGATAAAAGCATCAGCTAAATGAATAAATGTAAAAAATGTAATGTCACACATCTGACATATGAGCTCATGAGCACAGTTAATGGAAGATCAAATAAAAATAATTAAGATGCAGTACATATTGAGTCAGCAGCTAAATATTGTTGTAATATCATTGTTTCAGGTTTTCTGAAAGCATTTTCCAGCCATATTTGTTTTCTTTGCAAAGTGCACCGATTATTCGGCAGGCGAAAATATTAGGCCGGAAAAAAATACAAATAAAACTTTTCCAGTGTTCAGCCGAATAAGCTTTTTTTTAATACACCCATCACTCGTCAGATGCCTCAGTTTGAAAAGAATTACCTTCTCCTCAGCAAGGCTGCATTTATTTGCATGCCTGATTCAAGTAAGAAAAAAACAATGACCAGTGTTAGATAAGTATTTTTACATTTTTCTTTTGTATTAGTGTATGATGTTTCAAAATAATAATTTATTTCATATAGTGTCCATTTTATTCATTTAACATTTAATATTAGGGATGCACTGGTCATAAATCGGTTTTTGGTCTTTTTTCAGCTGATTTTTTCAGAAGTGCACCCGCGTGCACAGACTACATTGTAATCATTCGCTATCATGTCATTTGTGTGGAAGTATTTCGAGATCTGTGCGCAGGACACAGGCAGCCGTTCAGCACTGGAAGTGTAGAGCTACACGTATGAGGCACAGATAGCAGGAAGTGAACAGCTGTTGTTGTACTGGAGCACAAATAAAAGTCTTTCCAACGCTCACTGAAGCTGTACGAGCGTACTGTACCTGTCCGCGCCCTGTGAAGAGATGTTCAGCTCAACTTCTCACGTGTTGGATGAGAAACGAAACGAAAGACTAAACTGTGACAAAACTGAAATCTATTTTTTTTTGTAAAGTAGAACTTGCATACATGTTTGAACAGCCACAAGTAAACGTCAGCTCTTTATAGGATGATTATTTTTATTTTACCTTAAAATTACATCGACTGAATTTTATTTAAAAATCACCTTCTGTAGCACACTGAAAAAAAGTGTTTCATTCATCCAATTAAAACATTTTAGGGTAATGATTCACATCCATATTTTTAACTTGAGACAATAGTTATTTATTTTTCATTGGCTCAAGTAAAAAAATATGTGAATCATTAACCTAATTTATTTTATTTAATTGGATGAATGAAACACTGCATCTTTGTTTTATTGCACCAACATTATTTGATTTTAACATTTTGGAATAATTTATTTATATAGCATACTTTTATTATTCTCACTGGTAAAGACCTTTTTTTATTATTTAAAACCAAATTTAGAAACTAAAATACTGCATGCTGATTAAGAAACATTGAATGTGTGATGATTGTGTTGTTTGGTCTGTAGAACGATGCAGTTATTGCCTTTAATTTCACATGGTCACAGTTGATCTTTTCATTTAAGGCCAGTTCTCTGTAGTTTCAACCCAATTCAAAAACAAAAGCTAAATGCTGATGTCTGTATCATCTGTGTTTGTACTGAATGTAGGCTACTTACTGCGCAGTTACTGCCTTTAATTTCAGATTATTGTTTTCAATAGCCAAAAGCCAGTTTGTCCCATTAAATACCAAATAAACATCTTGTTTATGCGCACTGTCCTTCTTTCTTGTTTGTTGCTTAAAGATAAAAAAAAAAAACAATCGGAAATCGGTATCGAATTCGACCAGTTTGCTTGTAAAAAAAAAGCGCTATCGGAATCGTCCATGAAAAATCATGATCGTGCATCCCTAGTTAATATTGGAGGCATCCAAGTTATGAAACACCTGAACATTTAGTTTTTTACAGTATCGCAATAGTTAATACTTTTCCTGGTAACTGGTTACTTTTTGTAATGATGTAACTCAAGTTTCTATTTGTGAGAAATAACTAGTAGTTATAACTAATTACTTGTTTAAAGTAACTTGCCCAACACTGGTCACTACTATTGCACTATAATGCTGCTGCTGTCACCTTATGACATTAGATTTACACTTGAGTTAGTCTGTCATTATGACAGTAGCTCACTGGAAAAGGATGGCAAATGCCCTTCCTTGTGTTTGCACTAATAAATGTTGCTGCCTGCCAGCTGCAATCGCCAATGAAATGCTGTTCTGTATTTTTTTGTATATCGTCATAAATATCATTATCTCAAATATTCTTGAAATATTGTGATATAATTTTGAAGCTATATCGCCCCCTACTGACAGCCTCATCTACCAGCTGCTTAACGGTAATCGAAGAACAAGATTATTAGATTTTTCTTTGTAGAATACATTACATACAGGGAAACTAACCCTTTACACTCAGATGGATGTATGAGATCAAACCGTGTCAGACTGAAGCGCTCTCAGACTGACTCCAGACCAGTGGCTCATCCCTGTGTTCAAACCCTGAATGAGAAGTGCTGTAGAATTGTAGTAATTCATCGTTTATTTGGGGTATATTCAACATTCATGTTTCAGCCGCTGTTCTTTAGGGGTTTAAATGTGTGTTTCTCTGCTCAGGAACGGATTCTGTGCATGATTCTGGATAAAGACTCAGACGTGGCAGTGGAAACGGTGAAGCTGTTACTGCTCATTAAACAGTGAGATTCTGTTCATTAATTAGCTGCTTTGGATGTGTGTTCACATTTAACAAAATGATGTCGAACTGCTGTGAGTGTGAAAACCCCCCATGTGCATGTGATCATGATGTTGCTCGTATTGACTCGTGTGTGTGTGTGTGTGTGTGTGTGTGTGTGTGTGTGTGTGCAGGCAGACAGATGAAGGCCTAAGTGAGGAGGAGTGTGCTGCTGTGTATCCGCTGGTTTTTGCCACACACCGTGGTCTCGCCTGCGCTGCTGGACGATTCCTGTACCTCACGTATGTTCAGCTTCATCATGACATCATCATCATCATCTCCTCACAAACCATCACAAGTGTCACGTGTTGTGTGTGTGTGTGTGTGCAGGCTGTGCAGTGTGTTGGACGAGCGCTCAGACAAACGCAGTGTTTCTGTCCTCCGTTTGCTGGCACATTTCTTTATTGAGAGCGAGGTAAACCACATCCCATCATGCTTCTGTCTTCTAACAGATCACATGATCATTGTACTGTTGTACAGTCGTGGCCAAAAGTTTTGAGAATTACATAAATATTGGAAATTGGAAAAGTTGCTGCTTAAGTTTTTATAATAGCAATTTGCATATACTCCAGAATGTTATGAAGAGTGATCAGATGAATTGCATAGTCCTTCTTTGCCATGAAAATTAACTTAATCCCAGAAAAACCTTTCCACTGCATTTCATTGCTGTCATTAAAGGACCTGCTGAGATCATTTCAGTAATCGTCTTGTTAACTCAGGTGAGAATGTTGACGAGCACAAGGCTGGAAATCATTATGTCAGGCTGATTGGGTTAGAATGGCAGACTTGACATGTTAAAAGGAGGGTGATGCTTGAAATCATTGTTCTTCCATTGTTAACCATGGTGACCTGCAAAGAAACGCGCGCAGCCATCATTGCATTGCATAAAAATGGCTTCACAGGCAAGGATATTGTGGCTACTAAGATTGCACCTAAATCAACAATTTATAGGATCATCAAGAACTTCAAGGAAAGAGGTTCAATTCTTGTAAAGAAGGCTTCAGGGCGTCCAAGAAAGTCCAGCAAGCGCCAGGATGGTCTCCTAAAGAGGATTGAGCTGCGGGATCGGAGTGCCACCAGTGCAGAGCTTGCTCAGGAATGGCAGCAGGCAGGTGTGAGCGCATCTGCACGCACAGTGAGGACAAGACTTCTGGAAGATGGCCTGGTGTCAAGAAGGGCAGCAAAGAAGCCACTTCTCTCCAAAAAAAACATCAGGGACAGATTGATCTTCTGCAGAAAGTATAGTGAATGGATGCTGAGGACTGGGGCAAAGTCATATTCTCCGATGAAGCCCCTTTCCGATTGTTTGGGGCATCTGGAAAAAGGCTTGTCCGGAGAAGAAAAGGTGAGCGCTACCATCAGTCCTGTGTCATGCCAACAGTAAAGCATCCTGACACCATTCGTGTGTGGGGTTGCTTCTCATCCAAGGGAGTGGGCTCACTCACAATTCTGCCCAAAAACACAGCCATGAATAAAGAATGGTACCAAAACACCCTCCAACAGCAACTTCTTCTAACAATCCAACAACAGTTTGGTGAAGAACAATGCATTTTCCAGCACGATGGAGCACCGTGCCATAAGGCAAAAGTGATAACTAAGTGGCTCGGGGACCAGAATGTTGAAATTTTGGTCCATGGCCTGGAAACTCCCCAGATCTTAATCCCATTGAGAACTTGTGGTCAATCCTCAAGAGGCGGGTGGACAAACAAAAACCCACTAATTCTGACAAACTCCAAGAAGTGATTATGAAAGAATGGGTTGCTATCAGTCAGGATTTGGCCCAGAAGTTGATCGAGAGCATGCCCAGTCGAATTGCAGAGGTCCTGAAAAAGAAGGGCCAACACTGCAAATACTGACTCTTTGCATAAATGTCATGTAATTGTCGATAAAAGCCTTTGAAACGTATGAAGTGCTTGTAATTATATTTCAGTACATCACAGAAACAACTGAAACAAAGATCTAAAAGCAGTTTAGCAGCAAACCTTTTGAAAACTAATAAAACAATGTGTTAACCAGTTTTCTCCAACAGTTAAAATTATCGAATGCTAACATAGTCTTCTATGATGTGCAACACTAACACCTCTACTAAAATCTCAGAAAAAGTTGTCTGGGGTTTCATGATCATTTAAACCAGGGGTGCCCAACCCTGCTCCTGGCGATCGACTGTCCTGTAAAGTTTAGCTCCAGTCCTAATCAAACACACCTGAAGCAACTAATTAAGGTCTTCAGGCTCACTGAAAAAATTAAAAGCAGGTGTGTTTGATTAGGGTTAGAGCCAAACTTTGCAGGACAGTCGATCGCCAGGAGCAGGGTTGGGCACCCCTGATTTAAATAAACATTTATCTTAATTACTGGAGTAGGAGCACAAAAATTGTTGGCGTATGCATAAGAACTGTTTCGTGTTTGCTTTTGCCTTCATAAATCCTGATGTCCCAGGTGTGCATCAATGTTTTAGCAAGATGAACGGCCTGTGACTGGAGCTGTGGTGTGTGTGTGTGTGTGTGTCAGTATCATGAACACGCGGCGTATCTAGTCGATAGTCTGTGGGATGTTGCGGGGGAGGAGCTAAAAGACTGGGAACTGATGACATCACTACTGCTGCAGGAAAGTGGTGAGTGTGTGTCCAATCAGTCTTGTGATTCTCTGAGTGCTTTATGCAGACGCAGGTGTGTGTGTGTGTGTGTTGTAGGTGTGGAGGACGAGCTGGAGAGCGCTCTGATTGACATCATGATGTGTGCAGTGAGACAGGCGTCTGAGGCCACGCCTCCCAGCTCTCGAGTGCAGAGGAAGGTGAGACTGACTCTTAAGCCCCATTCACACCAAGAACGATAGCTATAGAGATAACGATATTAGCGTCCACACCTACGAATGATATCGTCTGTTTGTTCTAAGCGCATCACCTGCGTCTGCCTCTAAATTCTCCAGCTCGTTATAGCAGGATGGATTCTGATTGGCTGTCAGTTTGTTTAGCTTTAGCTGTGAGCTTGCTTTTTCACCACAATTCAACAGGACATTGATGTAGGGCTGCAACTTTTTAGATCAAATAATTAATTGATTAGACTTTTTTTTTATTTATTTTTTTTATTTGGGTAAGCTCCCATTGGGTGTTATTCCATATCCTGTCCAATGCTGTCCTCCAAACAAGTGCGTGAACTCAGGGCTAGGAAAACAAATACAGTAATTATGTCTGTGTTCTGTGTTATACATTATGTGCAAGATAGAAAATATGGGTTGTCCTTTCAAAGCATAAGGAAGGTTTAAATTGCTTGAGATGATAAAGCACAAGCTCAATGCTCTCAGGTAAGTGTAAAGCTCTGTAGAAACACACATTCACTCCTCTGACATTAGCCTCTTTCACACAGTAATACCAGTAAATTGCCGTAAAATTACCAGAACGACTTTACCGGTAAATTCAAAAATGCGCTGTTCACACAGTCAACAACATTCCGTTTTTTTTCCGGAAAAGCACCATTCACACATCCATTCCAAAATACCGGTGAATTCTGTGACGTCATTAACCTCTAAACAGCTGCGCTTGTATTTTTAAACATGGAGGGTAATACGTGTTCAGTATTTCTGTTGATGGTTTCATTTTTGTTTCAAACTTTAGTATTCATGCAACTGCTTTTGTTACAGAGACATCGTAATAGACGACTGGTTTAAATAATCACCATTAATAAAATACCCGATGCTCTCGGGAGCTGACCAATTTATTGAAAATCGGCTTGAAAGGATTAATAGCACAATGAAGTTGCGATTGTAAATTGCAGTCTGTAAGATTGCGCGACATCGCAGAAAAGGTGCGTTCACAAATCTATGCTGATGCAAATTCATATCAAATAGTCTGTCAGTGCAGATAAACAGTTCTGCGTTCAAATTGAGTTCAAAAGATGTCACAAAGCACCGGAAAAAGTAATTACCATGAATGTGACAGAGGGAAATAGTAAAAATATATTTGAATTATTTACTAATAAACTAGTGTTTTCTGAGTCTGTGTGCAAGGATGAAGTTGCCTGACTCGTCATCTCCTCATTAGACACACCTTCTATACGGATTATAATTGTATTGAGATTTTTTTTTATTATTTCGTTAAGTAGTAATTTAAAGCTTTCTATATATATATTTATCATGTCTGTGAGGCATGTATTCGCTGAGTTTCGGTTTATTTTTGTAAGCTCTCCTGTTCAAGACGAGACGGCACAAAGCATTGTTTGTTTTCTTTATTTTTTATTTCTTTATTTTATATTATGATCGCGCTGGCACCTATGTCCCAAAAAAGCGTGATTTATCTTGCACTCTCCGCACAAAATATTCGATATAGCGCACATGTATCTGGGTTTAACGTTAAAACATCGTTACATGCTTGAACTGTTTTATATCTTTAGATTTTATTTTAGACAATTCGTGATGATTTGAGAAGGCTAAAGTGATTAAACATAGGCTATGTAAACTCTCTCTCTGTGCTGGCCGCTTTAAAAACAAAACTTATAGGCCTGTTTAACGATCAAAAACTGCTACAACATACAAAACTGAACTATTTTAATAGCTGAAACAGTAGTATAAGCTGTTTTGGGAGAATTGGGAATAAAGACGGGCTGAACATCCTCATGTGAGTTGCGGGGCAAACCGAAAGTTGATGCCGAATGTCCAGCACTCTTCTCTTCTCCACTGCTCCGACTTCTCGTTTGTACCCTATGTGTTTTTACCTTTGTAAAAACTAAAATAAGTTGTAAAACTCAAAGTTATTATTATTATTATTTTATTGTGTTCGGCATGGTGGGCCGCGTGTGATTTCATGACGTGCCGCGGGTTGAGATCCACTGGTTTAGAGCTACAGGATTAGCCGGACGCCCAAATAGATTGACTAAAGTCATAACAGGAACAAGAAATACTTCCACTACTACTTCGTTTGTGATGGTCGTGTATTTTTCATTTATTTATTTTTTTTAGATATTAAGACGCAATGTTTTCAGTTTATTGATGACCTGTCTTTGTCCTGTGATGCATTGCTCTCGGAGACAGTTAACAGTTATTTTATCATACGTTACTGCATCACTAACAGTTTCTCTTAGATGACAAATTTCCTCATCCGCCCGGATAAGGAGAAGCGCTTTAATTTCACTGTCGCTTCAGTTGGATGAAATTTTTATTTTATTTTCTTAAACGGTGCGTGAATGCGTCTGATTGTTATGATTGGCCCGGAGTAGACGTCTTACGTCACCGCGTTCTGAACTCGTACGTGCTCATACCGGTAATTTCCCTTCTGCGTTCACACACTGCAGAATTCCGGCATTTTACTGGTAATGTTACAACTTCTCATACCGGTAAATTGCTGGAACGAATTTACTGGTATTTTTGAAAAGATCCTGTTCACACATGATCTCTTTACGGCAATTTACCGGTAATTTTCCAGAAAAGTCTGTATGTGTGAAAGGGCTTATTCTGTAATTTCTTTATCCTGTAATTCTAAGAAACTTGTTGCATTTATATTCAGTTGTACTACAGGACCGTTTAATGCAGGGGTGCCCAACCCTGCTCCTGGCGATCGACTGTCCTGTAAAGTTTAGCTCCAGTCCGAATCAAACACACCTGAAGCAACTAATTAAGGTCTTCAGGCTCACTGAAAAAATTAAAGGCAGGTGTGTTTGATTAGGGTTAGAGCCAAACTTTGCAGGACAGTCGATCGCCAGGAGCAGGGTTGGGCACCCCTGATTTAATGCTTGAATCTGATTGGCTGAGGAACATTCTGAGTTCCATCGCTTCGCATAGTTAACAGTAATAACGGTCGTGCAGTTTGCACAGAGAGCTGTTGTCAGCGCTGTCCTGACGATGTTATCAGTTAGCATAGTGTAGCAGCTTAAAGACTCATTTCTCACTAGTGATGTAACAGTGCTGTTTAGAGACACACAGAGAGGTACGTTAGCCTAATCCACACAATCCCTCTCTCTCTCTCTCTCTCTCTCTTTCTTTCAAGGAGAGTACTTTTTGTACACGAAGAAAACTAAAATAACGACTTTATTCAACAATTCCTCTCCTCTGTGTCTCTCCACATCAGCGTAGCATCATTTTGGCGAATCTGATCTGTATACAGATGGTGTTTACTCTTCTGTGTCAGCTGCACTGTGTCGATGCCCTGTTGTCTTTCAAACCAAAGCGTAAATAAACATAAAACACTTATCTTTGTGGCACGGCTGACACACAAGCGTACACTGACTGCGTTCAGCTCATATTCTCCTAAATGATGCTACGCTGATGTGGAGAGAATCAGAGAAGAGGAATTGGTGAATAAAGTTGCTATTTTTGTTTTCTTCGTGTACAAAATGTATTGTCTTTGCTAGATAACGTGAACGACATGGGGGTAGGTGAATAATGAGAAAATGTTAATTTCCTAACCCTTTAAGACCACTAACTCAGCTGTGTGACTGTTTCTCTCTCTCTCACACACACACACACACACACACACACGACAGGGCTGGGTGATAAATAGACTTTATCGATTAACTCAAATGTGTGGTTTACACTGATTTGTTTGAATGAAAATAAGCTGAACCGAGTTTGTGAGTGGAGGTGTGAGTGACTGGAGCGAGTACAATTCATGCCAATGGCTCATAATATAACTGCATATTTAGCAAGAATTCACATATTTAGCCATAGCTTGATACAGATAATTTCTCAGATCAGAAGATTATAATGAGCGGTAAGGAGTTTGTCTGTTCCTTTTACTGAATATTTTTGGGTTAAAGCATGATGCTGCTGAGTGAGAGAGATGTTTCCCTATGAAATGAAGAAGACCGCAGCAGCACAAGCACAGCATATCTGCCAAAAAGCAACCTGCAGCAGTGTTACTCGTTGCTCGGCTCGCCAAGCTTTACTTTTGTGGCTCGCATGGCAGAAAATAATACAGTGATATGATCAAGCAGTCAATACAGATATTTAGTAAAAACATGGCTATAACTTAACCCATTAAAAACTCATTAAAAATGTCTGTGAACATTTGGACGGCATTACACAAATATTTCCAAGCAGTCGTGTCAGGGAGATGTGTGTGTCTCTAGAAGAAAGAAAAAGCACTTTATTTGTTCTTCTGAAAGTAGATGCATTTAGGAATCTTTAAGATTACTTACAACAGAACAGCAATGCATTTTATGGAGGACCGTTTCATGAACCTAGAAGAGGAGGACATTCTGACTTAGATATGACAATCTGGCACTTCTGAATCAGCTGCTGGAAGTATGTTATTAGTTTAAGTATTTGCTATTGAATGTTCAAATGAGGAGTTTTGCGCAGCGTGTGTGTGTGTGTGTGTGTGTGTGAGAGAGACAGGGTCACACAGTGTAGTC
The DNA here is from genome assembly GCF_963082965.1 of Carassius carassius. Classification (NCBI taxonomy): domain Eukaryota; kingdom Metazoa; phylum Chordata; class Actinopteri; order Cypriniformes; family Cyprinidae; genus Carassius; species Carassius carassius. The sequence continues at coordinate 32,594 of NW_026775140.1, read as the reverse complement.
AGCTGTCTGAACCGTCTGCAAACACATACAAGCTCCATCACTGTGTCTGTCACAACACTCTTGCCGCGTTTCCACCGAAATTACCCCGATCGATTGTACCAGGAACTATCCCCCCCCCAGACCTGTTGCTTCCTGTTTTTCCACCGCTGTCTAAAGTACCGTGAAGATTAGGCAATACAGAGTACAATACAATCTCAATACAGAGTGTGCAGATTTTGGACTTAAATCCTCGGTAGTTCAGACTTTACTTCGACTCAGGAGTGTGATGTCCACGACGACGTGAATCCGGTAATTCTGCAAACAGCAGCGATAACATCAGTCAGCTCGCTTTGACTACTGGAATTTTCATCTCTGTTTATTGACAATAACACTAAATATGATATCAAATACCACTGCCTCATTTCGTTTTTATTTGAACATAATAACAGCTGCAGAAATGTACTTAGTTCAGGGAAATGTGTATATACAGTCATTACAATGAAATGAATATTATATCAATTTGGCTTTTTTATTTTCATCTTAACATTTAGATGAATTGAATAAAGGCCAAAGATTACCTGTTAGATTTACCCAAAATGAATGATATGTTATGTTTAACCACTAAAGAGTCATCAGAGCCAGCAGCACACATCAGAAGATCAAGCCGAGGAGAGGCTGCTCTCGACGGATACATGATCACTGATCTCCCGCTGATCGCCTGGAGCCTGTCTTTATAAATGAACCACAGATTTGAGTTTTAAACAACTACATTCTCGCCTGAAATACTTTTAAAATTACATTTCATGACACAATAACACTAATATTTTAAAACTGATCCGAATAAATGGTGGTTGAACTCAACCAATGCTGCGTGAACTCAGCCAATCAGGATGTTTAGTGCTCCAAGCCCCGCCCCTGAAAGTTCCAGAACTTTGAAAAAGTACCACCTCACCAGCAGGGACTTTCTGAGGGGCATTCTTTTACCCAGAACTTTATTTAGTTCCTGGTTCCTGCGGTGGAAACACACGAGTACTGGCCTCAAGTCCCTAGTTCCTGGGTAAAGTTCCTGCGGTGGAAACGCGGCTTCTGTTCACCTTTGGGGCTTGGACTGATGGTAAAACTAAGGACATTTATTATGTCATATTAAATTATATTTCTTTACATTTATTTTGAAAGATGAAGCTCATGATTATGGAAAGGGGCGTTACATTTCCGACGAGTGTTTGCGGTGTTCGGCCAATCACAGTGCACTGGGTCAGTTGGCCAATCAGAGCAGACTGTGCTGTTTGAGCGAGGCGGGGCATAGAGAACCTACAATAATGTACAGTATATGAAAAATAAGCAGAAGACAAAGAGTGGTAGAGATTCACGCTCAACTTTCTCACGCTCCAGATCTGCTCCAGCTTTAGCATGTCAAGTCAAAACACCTTTATGTAGCGCTTTTTAACAATTCAGATTGTTTCAAAGCAGCTTTACAGTGATAAACAGGAAAATGATGATTCAATGATGCAAACAGGCTTCAGTTCTGAGGTGAAGCAGCTGTAAAATGACAGTAGTAACACAGTCATTAATCAGTTCGGCGCTCCTGTGTCTGTTATTGTCCTGACTAACACAGAACTGTGTGTGTGTTGTAGAACCTGACGGCGCGGGAGAAGAGGCTTCAGGCTCAAGAGCGAAGACGCATCACAAACCATTTTATCCCCCAGCTGCCTCAGTTACTGGCGAAGGTGAGTCTGATGAGAACGCCAGACTAGAGTTGTGATGTGAAGATATCTGAAGATGTCAGTGAAGCCTGTGTTTGCTCTCAGTTCTCGGCAGACGTAGGGAAGGTGAGCTGTCTGCTCCGAGCTCCTCTGTATTTCCAGCTGGAGGTTTACAGTACATCAGGACGCCTGGAGAAAGTACGAGCCGTCTCCATCAATCACATCATCTTCACACTTATTCACACATGTAAATCTCTTGTGTGTCAAATGATGCATAGACTCTCTCTCGCTATTTGCATCTGAATGTGTATATTTGGGTTTATTGAAAAATATTGTGAACTTTTTTTAAGGCTGAAATTGTTTTTTCTGCTTCAGGTAAATTTGTAAATTAAATTTGATATTGTACTGGTCACTATTTGCTGTCCTTCATTTTATATTATCTTTTGGCTTTTTTTTTTTTTTTGAAGTTCCTGAGATAATTTTACAATAGTTGTAAAAAAAAAAAAAAAAAGTACAAATGTTTGGTATATTCTCAGGTAATGTGCTCATAAAAATGGTACATAGAGTAAAGTGACCATTTGTTGTGTGTTTGATGCAAATATATAAAGACGGGTTAGATGAGGTGAAATGAGCGTTAGGTCTGTCTCTGTGTGGTCTGTCTCAGTGTCTGGACCTGCTGCTGTCTCAGGTGTGTGACATCATGCTGAAGCACCGGGAGGACAGTGTGCTGGAGGCTTGTGTGCGTGTGCTGTGTGCCTTGTGTAGTGATTGCTACAGCTTCTGTGGTCGAGCTGAGAGAGCCGTCAGTCAGCTGCTGGACTCAACCGTGGAGAAATTCAGCTCAAACCTGGCTGAGATACTGCAGGTACACAAACACACCTGAAGCAGTCTGAGTCTTAAGCAGCATCACAGACGGCCTGCACTCTCAACACTTCACAGCTCGTGTTCCTTTATCTGATGGAGCGACCCGTCCGCTCCTACACAACAACAGTGCCTCGACCAGTGGCATGATGTCTGACAGAAAATTACACACTTCAGCGCTAATCAATTTATGAGTTGTTTTTCTTTACCTGAATCTCCCCAAAAGTAGATTTTGCTCACTTCTTGAGACAAAAACTGTAGCTGAGCCATGTGTGTGTTCTTCAGGGATCGGCTGATGAAGATGATTTGTATGGAGCTGCTTCCTCTCTGAACATTCTAGCCGTCTTCAGCAGGTGTTTGTGTGTGTGTGTTTATGTGTGGGAGGATTTACAATTTTAAAATGTAAATAGATCTTGGCAAAGATGGGCTGAATATTTTGATGCCCTCCTTAATCATCAGTCACTGATAGATCATTCCTTCTTGGAGGAGCTTCCAAACTGGCAAAATATTCATGACCTTGATCTCAATCCAACATTCCTAGAGGTGTTGGCAGCTATTAAAAATAACGAAGGGATCCCTGCTGAGCTCCTTAAACAAGGTGGTTATCTGTGTACCAGGATGATCCATCAATACATCCTACAGGTCTGGAGTGTGTCCCTCACCAATGGAGAGATGCCAATATTGTCACTCTGTAAACAACAAGGGTGACTGTGCGTTCACACCAGACGTGACTTGCACAAATAAATCGCACTATTCGTGTGTAGTTGGATGCTTGAACATTTTGAGTTTATTCGCTTCATTCGTGTGTGAAATTAACTTCACAACATACTAGTGTTGTCACGATACCAAAATTATTGTTTTGATACCGATACCTAGTCAAGAATTGCGATTTCGATACTTTTCCTGAAAAGGTAAAATACACTCTCAAATATCATTGCTATGCTTTATTTTAAAACCGGGACAACATTCTAATCATATAACACACTAATGAACATATGACCAGCAGATATATTAAACATTTGAACAAAATATGAAATATAAAAAATTAGAGCAATGACATTCAAGGTAAAGAAAGAATAAATTTAGCAGCATTATCTCAGTTATCATAAGAAACATTAGAGTAATAAATTTATCTTGATTCTGAACTTTGAATAAAAATATGAACAGCGATTATATTAAACAATATTTCTGAACTCAGAAGATTAAATGTCAAAAGATAAATAATATCAATTTAAGCAATGGCATTCAAGTAAAAAAAAAAAAAAGCAAATAAAATTTAGCAGCAATATCTCAGTTATTGTAACTTATTCTGTCAGTTGTGCAACCTTTTCTTTCAGAGGAGAAACCTCAGCCAGTGAGCTTTAGTGAGCGTCTTCTTTAGTGAGCGTCATGTTTAGTGAGCGTCATGTTTAGTGAGCGTCATGTTTAGTGAGCGTCTTCTTTAGTGAGCGTCTTCTTTAGTGAGCGTCGTCTTTAGTGAGCGTCATGTTTAGTGAGCGTCATGTTTAGTGAGCGTCATCTTTAGTGAGCGTTATGTTTAGTGAGCGTCATGTTTAGTGAGCGTCATGTTTAGTGAGCGTCATGTTTAGTGAGCGTCTTCTTTAGTGAGCGTCATGTTTAGTGAGCGTCATGTTTAGTGAGCATCTTCTTTAGTGAGCGTCATGTTTAGTGAGCGTCATGTTTAGTGAGCGTCATGTTTAGTGAGCATCTTCTTTAGTGAGCGTCATGTTTAGTGAGCGTCATGTTTAGTGAGCGTCATGTTTAGTGAGCGTCATCTTTAGTGAGCGTCATCTTTAGTGAGCGTCATGTTTAGTGAGCGTCATGTTTAGTGAGCGTCATGTTTAGTGAGCGTCATGTTATGTGAGCGTCATGTTTAGTGAGCGTCATGTTTAGTGAGCGTCATGTTTAGTGAGCGTCATCTTTAGTGAGCGTCATCTTTAGTGAGCGTCATGTTTAGTGAGCGTCATGTTATGTGAGCGTCATCTTTAGTGAGCGTCATCTTTAGTGAGCGTCATGTTTAGTGAGCGTCATGTTTAGTGAGCGTCATGTTTAGTGAGCGTCATGTTTAGTGAGCGTCATCTTTAGTGAGCGTCATCTTTAGTGAGCGTCATCTTTAGTGAGCGTCATGTTTAGGTTTAGTGAGCGTCATGTTTAGTGAGCGTCATCTTTAGTGAGCGTCATCTTTAGTGAGCGTCATGTTTAGGTTTAGTGAGCGTCATGTTTAGTGAGCGTCATCTTTAGTGAGCGTCATCTTTAGTGAGCGTCATGTTTAGGTTTAGTGAGCGTCATGTTTAGTGAGCGTCATGTTTAGTGAGCGTCATGTTTAGTGAGCGTCATGTTTAGTGAGCGTCATGTTTAGTGAGCGTCATCTTTAGTGAGCGTCATCTTTAGTGAGCGTCATCTTTAGTGAGCGTCATGTTTAGGTTTAGTGAGCGTCATGTTTAGTGAGCGTCATGTTTAGTGAGCGTCATGTTTAGGTTTAGTGAGCGTCATGTTTAGTGAGCGTCATGTTTAATGAGCGTCATGTTTAGTGAGCGTCATGTTTAGTGAGCGTCATCTTTAGTGAGCGTCATGTTTAGTTAGCGCCATCTTTAGTGAGCGTCATGTTTAGTGAGCATCATCTTTAGTGAGCGTCATGTTTAGTGAGCGTCATGTTTAGTGAGCGTCATGTTTAGTGAGCGTCATGTTTAGTGAGCGTCATGTTTAGTGAGCGTCATCTTTAGTGAGCGTCATGTTTAGTTAGCGCCATCTTTAGTGAGCGTCATGTTTAGTGAGCGTCATCTTTAGTGAGCGTCATGTTTAGTGAGCGTCATGTTTAGTGAGCGTCATGTTTAGTGAGCGTCATGTTTAGTGAGCGTCATGTTTAGTGAGCGTCATGTTTAGTGAGCGTCATCTTTAGTGAGCGTCATCTTTAATGAGCGTCATCTTTAATGAGCATCATCTTTAGTGAGCGTCATGTTTAGTGAGCGTCATGTTTAGTGAGCGTCATGTTTAGGTTTAGTGAGCGTCATCTTTAGTGAGCGTCATGTTTAGGTTTAGTGAGCGTCATGTTTAGGTTTAGTGAGCGTCATCTTTAGTGAGCGTCATGTTTAGGTTTAGTGAGCGTCATGTTTAGTGAGCGTCATGTTTAGTGAGCGTCATGTTTAGTGAGCGTCATGTTTAGTGAGCGTCATGTTTAGTGAGCGTCATCTTTAATGAGCGTCATCTTTAATGAGCATCATCTTTAGTGAGCGTCATGTTTAGTGAGCGTCATGTTTAGTGAGCGTCATGTTTAGGTTTAGTGAGCGTCATGTTTAGTGAGCGTCATGTTTAGTGAGCGTCATGTTTAGTGAGCGTCATGTTTAGTGAGCGTCATGTTTAGTGAGCGTCATGTTTAGTTGGCGTCATCTTTAGTGAGCGTCATGTTTAGTGAGCGTCATCTTTAGTGAGCGTCATGTTTAGTGAGCGTCATGTTTAGTGAGCGTCATCTTTAGTGAGCGTCATGTTTAGGTTTAGTGAGCGTCATGTTTAGTGAGCGTCATGTTTAGTGAGCGTCATGTTTAGTGAGCGTCATGTTTAGTGAGCGTCATGTTTAGTGCGCGTCATGTTTAGTGAGCGTCATGTTTAGTGAGCGTCATGTTTAGTGAGCGTCTTCTTTAGTGAGCGTCTTCTTTAGTGAGCGTCATGTTTAGTGAGCGTCATGTTTAGTGAGCGTCATCTTTAATGAGCGTCATCTTTAATGAGCATCATCTTTAGTGAGCGTCATGTTTAGTGAGCGTCATGTTTAGTGAGCGTCATGTTTAGGTTTAGTGAGCGTCATCTTTAGTGAGCGTCATGTTTAGGTTTAGTGAGCGTCATGTTTAGTGAGCGTCATGTTTAGTGAGCGTCATGTTTAGTGAGCGTCATCTTTAATGAGCGTCATCTTTAATGAGCATCATCTTTAGTGAGCGTCATGTTTAGTGAGCGTCATGTTTAGGTTTAGTGAGCGTCATGTTTAGTGAGCGTCATGTTTAGTGAGCGTCATGTTTAGTGAGCGTCATGTTTAGTTGGCGTCATCTTTAGTGAGCGTCATGTTTAGTGAGCGTCATGTTTAGTGAGCGTCATCTTTAGTGAGCGTCATGTTTAGTGAGCGTCATCTTTAGTGAGCGTCATGTTTAGGTTTAGTGAGCGTCATCTTTAGTGAGCGTCATGTTTAGTGAGCGTCATGTTTAGTGCGCGTCATGTTTAGTGAGCGTCATCTTTAGTGAGCGTCATCTTTAGTGAGCGTCATGTTTAGTGAGCGTCATGTTTAGTGAGCGTCATGTTTAGTGAGCGTCTTCTTTAGTGAGCGTCATGTTTAGTGAGCGTCATGTTTAGTGAGCGTCTTCTTTAGTGAGCGTCATGTTTAGTGAGCGTCATGTTTAGTGAGCGTCATGTTTAGTGAGCGTCATGTTTAGTGAGCGTCATGTTTAGTGAGCGTCATCTTAAGTGAGCGTCATCTTAAGTGAGCGTCATGTTTAGTGAGCGTCATGTTTAGTGAGCGTCATGTTTAGTGAGCGTCATGTTTAGTGAGCATCATCTTTAGTGAGCGTCATGTTTAGTGAGCGTCATGTTTAGGTTTAGTGAGCGTCATGTTTAGTGAGCGTCATGTTTAGTGAGCGTCATGTTTAATGAGCGTCATGTTTAGTGAGCGTCATGTTTAGTGAGCGTCATGTTTAGTGAGCGTCATGTTTAGTGAGCGTCATGTTTAGAGAGCGTCATGTTTAGTGAGCGTCATGTTTAGAGAGCGTCATGTTTAGTGAGCGTCATGTTTAGTGAGCGTCATGTTTAGAGAGCGTCATGTTTAGAGAGCGTCATGTTTAGTGAGCGTCATGTTTAGTGAGCGTCATGTTTAGTGTCATGTTTAGTGAGCGTCATGTTTAGTGAGCGTCATGTTTAGTGAGCGTCATGTTTAGTGAGCGTCATCTTTTTCAACAGTCGTGGACCGGCGGCCACAGTATCACTTGTGCTCGCACATGCAGCCTTGTGATGCGCATCTGGGACATCACGGAAGATACGTTGCTACTTAGACCTTCGTATTGTAACCTTACAATACTTCTATATTTCTCAATATTTCTCGTTCACTGAAGTTCCTCCCTCCACAGCAGCGCGCGAACACAGCGCTATTAGCAGCGCATGCGCAGCTCGTGAACAGCTCTGTGAACGGTTTCATCCTGTCAGAGATACTCAAGATGTGACGGAGCATGTTATTTGTTGAATGTAGTGAACGAATCCGCCCTTCACTGAACGAGATCGAGAGATCTTCTCATTTGTGAAGAGTTGAATGAACTGATACATCTCTTTTATGAATGAAATGCATGAGTATACAGGGTCAGTGAGCCAAGCAAGTAAATCTCGATCAGCAATCAGCAGATACAAAGCGCAGTTATAGGTGCTGTGCAGATACGCTCGTTTTCATATTTAGCATACAGAACATAGCAACTTAAACTATTTAATGCGATTATGCACACATTTTAGTAAAGCCAAATCAGTTTAGTAAAGCCACTAATGCAGCCATCTCACTTTAGTGTTATTTTGCTGCTTGCGTGAGGAGAATAAACACAGACGTCTATAGGGAGGCACTGGAAGCGTGCGGTGCACACACTAACATGAAATACGTCTCTTACAAATCTGGAACGCAGTCATTCTTTGAAGTATCGATACTAATAAATTTAGGAATCGTGACGTTTTTAATTACGAGAATTTTGATACTTTTGAAGTATCGGTGCACCGTGCAACACTACCACATACATGACTTCGCATCATGGGGGGGGGCTTCTGCCAGTTGAGTTAATGCACCATTGTGATTTCAAGCACTATTTATTCGGATCATTTTCAAAATATTAGTGTTATTGTGTCATGAAATTTAGTTCATAAAGTATTTCAGACGAGAATGTAGTTGTTTAAAACTCAGTGATCATGTATCCGTCGAGAGCAGCCTCTCCTCGGCTTGATCTTCTGATGTGTGCTGCTGGCTCTGATGACTCTTTAGTGGTTAAACATAACATATCATTCATTTTGGGTAAATCTAACAGGTAATCTTTGGCCTTTATTCAATTCATCGATTTCTTCCAAGCAAGATCCTTTTTATTTCGGTTTCTGTAGAAGTATGAAGAAGTATCATACAGCGACGATGATTTTGTCCTCCATTGTTGTTTCGGATTACCCCTCCGCTCGCTATGTTGTAATCACGTCACTACTAGAGCAAGCTCCTGATTGGTTAAATTCAGATTTTTCAACTCAAAACGCTCAATTCATGCCATGTCTATTACAAGAATCACGTTTTTCGCCCCGCCTCATTCGCATGTTTTGCGCTACAGGATGTGTATTTGCGTCTTTCCATTGACTTAAGATGAACATTGTGATCTACAGTGTCAAATGCTGCACTCAAATCAAGCAAAACTAAATCACAGCCACCTGCAGACCCTGCATCCAGACTAAGATGTCATTTAAAACCTTCATAAAAGCTGATTCAGTACTATGTAGCTCCCTGAAACCCAACTGAAATTGGTCAAAAATACTAAAAGCACTCCGGTATGAAGATATCTGATGGTAAACAACTTTTTCCTGAACTTTAGAAATGAAAGACCGTTTAGAGATGGGTCTATAGTTATTCAAGTGATGCTGATCTAAAGGAGTAACAACGGCTTTACTGTAGCATGTTTGCAGTTGGTAGGTACCACCCCATTGACCAATGAACTATTAACTATGGCAGTCACAACTGGACTCAGAGCTGAAAAACCTCCTTAATATATGTAGGCAAAACAACAGAAGAGCTAACAAACGATTTCATACTAGAAACAATATCATGACGCTGTGAGGGTGACACAGTTTGAAAAAGTGAAAGAGCACTTTCACAGAGGGGCATTTTTATGGATGAAAACCTCTGGGACTGAATATTTGAGTGAATCCCCTCAATTTTATGGATAAAATGTTTTAAAAACTGATCACATAAGTCAATAGAAACCTCAGGTGGAACATTAGTAGATGAATTTAGAAAGGCATTAATTGTGCTGAAGAGAGCCTTGGGCCTCTGAGAGTTTTGTTCAATTAAATTAGACATTTATTTAAACTCTCCCTAACAGCACTCTGATACTGCCTAACATTTGTGCAATATATGAAGTTTATCCTTCGTCCAGCTGCGTTCAGCACGCCTGCACTCTTCTGAAGCATTTAACCACATCTGCACTTTCTTCACCACACTTCTCCTAATCTCAGAGGAGCAACTGAGTCTCATGTAGCAGTGCAGGTACTATCCAAAATGTCAACCAGAACATCAGGATGAAAGATTTTCAAAAACATTAGGGGTTTGAGAAGATAAACATCAAAGAAGGATCTAGCGGTAGAAGAATCAAAACGTCTAGACAGATGTGGTATGGTTTAGAATGAGTACCAACTAATACAGAGTCAAAAACCACTGGATAATGATCAGAGATAACTGTCCCAAATGTCAAGGTTAGTCACTGAAAAACCAAGCGAGAACCCCAAGGGCTGTGACCCTTCGAAATTAAGAGCAAAAACTCTTTATCCAGTGGTTTAGACTGGCAGCAGACATGAATATTATTGAATGAAGTCCTTTCAATAATAAGGTGGTCTGTATACCACAGCACAGAGCAATGGGGGTAAGATGATCAGCCTTTAAGAGCTGCACCTCAAAGCTTGAAAGTTTGATTAGAAGAATGCACTTATTCCTCAAGTGTCTCGTGTGTTCTTGTGTCAGTGCCAGAGATCTGACCGGAAGGAACCTGTTTGAGTTCTGCTTTCAGCTGCTGAAGATGGGAATAGAGACGAGAGAAATCAACGAGAAGGTCCCTCTCTCTCACACACACACACACACACACACACTGGTTTCCATATCTAATGGAGTCTCTATAGGTGTAACTGGTTTTAAACTAAATCCCCTAACCCTCACAAATTTACCTGATCATTGTGTTTATGAGAGATCCTTAATAATAATAACAGTAAATCATCAGAGATCTGTCTGATAAATGTGATGCATTATATGTTCATGCTACTTACATGAAGACACTGTTGTGCAATCTCTTACACTCATTATAACGTCATTGTGTGTGTGTGTGTGTGTGTGTGTGTAGCTGATGGTTCCAGCTCTTAAATGTTCAGTCTTCCATCTGTTCTGGAAAGGAACTAAGATCATGCAACAAACTCCAGCAAGAGACAAGGTGCAACATCTTCATCTCTGTCCTTGTTCATTCTCCTTGTGTTTGTTTGAATGTGGCTGAATCTTCAATTAGACGGTACAATGACTTCCTGTAAAATCACAGGAAACATGAATTTGAGACTGTGGGTTGTGTGTAAATGCTGCTTCAGAAGGTGCTCTGAGTGTCTGATAACCTTTTCAACAGTTTTGCTTGTTCAGGCCCAAATCAACATCACTTTTGTTTGTATAGTGCTTTTCACAAAACTCTATTTCAATTCTATTCAGAAAATCAGTGCCTTACAGTTTATCAGATTAGTGCTGGACAAAAATATACTTACATTTGGTGATGATATAAATAATCAAGCAGTTGAGCTTAGCTCTTTAGTGCTTCACGTGAGTGTACTGTAAGTATGCTGAGAAACAGATCAAGGCTGTGATACTAACACTGTCCACTGGGGGTCCCGGAGGATAAGAAATCTGTTAGGTTTGAACAATACATGTACAGGAACAGTTCATAGGTAGTGCATTGACAAAATAGTTTTATATGTCTTTTATCATAAGGTCCCGAGCACTGTGGTGCAAAGACCCTATTGCAATCGCTATGTTTATTTTTCTTCTAAAAAAAAAAAATAATGAATCGCATTTTTGAGGGCCTCAACATGCTCTCACTCATGACACTTTGCACACACGCCAGAAGTGACAAAAATGTACGTCTGATATGGGTTTGAGAAGAGGCTGCGCCCCTATACACTTTCAGAGAAGTACCACATACATGTAGCAAATTCTGAAGACACATGTAATGCACCAATGCCTACTAAAAGGTCTCCCGGAGCAAAATCCAACAGGAAGTTAGAACTTTCTCAGTAAATCTTGTGTAGTTTTTGCCATTTTCAGTCATTGTATTATAAATATATAATCAGATAAATATCAAATTTTGTTAGTGTAATTTAAAACCCTTTGCGATGTTAAATTGTGAAGATCTTGAGTTTTTGTCTGTGGCACCCTGACAAATGTTGTTTTTTCGCCATGAAACAGGAAGTTGTTGTAACTCAGCCATACAATGCATGATCTGCCCCAAACTTCACAGGTTTGATGGGAGTCCTGACTTGAACACATCTACAGGCCAATATTCAGTTATAATCATAGCACCACCTGCTGGAAACAGGAAGTGACTTGTTTTACTAGGGATGGATGATCATGATTTTTCATGGCAGATTTCGATACCGATTTCCAATTTTTATTTTATTTTTTTATCTTTAAGCAACAAACAAGAAAGAAGGACAGTGCGCATAAACAAGATGTTTATTTGGTATTTAATGGGACAAACTGGCTTTTGGCTATTGAAAACAATAATCTGAAATTAACGGCAGTAACTGCGCAGTAAGTAGCCTACATTCAGTACAAACACAGATGATACAGACATCAGCATTTAGCTTTTGTTTTTGAATTGGGTTGAAACTACAGAGAACTGGCCTTAAATGAAAAGATCAACTGTGACCATGTGAAATTAAAGGCAATAACTGCATCGTTCTACAGACCAAACAACACAATCATCACACATTCAATGTTTCTTAATCAGCATGCAGTATTTTAGTTTTTAATTGTCTGTTTAATTTTGTGTGTGTGTTTTGGGGGGGTGCCATTGGGTAAGTTGTGTCAAAATTGAGACCCACTGTCTTAGACTTTGAAAACTAATGGAAATGATTTAGCAGATGCTTTTATCCAGGGTGGCTCACAAATGAGGAGAACAGAAGCAATTAAACCAATGAAAGATCAACTATATGTTCGTCCCAGTCAGTCTAACCCAGTCATCAGTGTGTGTGTGTGTGTGTGTGTGTGTCAGGCTGAGCTGAAGCGTGTGATGAAGGCTCTTCACTCGTTCTGTGTGGTGTGTCAGAGCTGTCTGTCTGTGGCTCAGAGTCTCATCAGGAACCAGGTACAGCCCTCAGTCCTGCGTCTCAGACACACACAGGGTTTAGACGGTGGTCTCATCACATCACGTTTGTTCTAGTCTCACCGCAGCGCTGTGCACACTACACAACAGCAGTGACTGACTAACAGTGAAAGCCAGCTGATGACACAAACACAGGAAATGTTGTGATTTCTTGTTCAGCTCTAGAGCCGCTGTCTCTGAGCTTCTGTTGGCAGTGAATGAGCTGGAGGCTCGTCATGTGTTTGGTGTTCGCAGGCGTTTGTGTGTCTGTGTGACGTGCTGCTCGTCTTCGGGAAGCTGTGTGAAGGAGACGGTTCACCGCTGCAGTGCTTCAGTCCTGACGACTCTCTCAAAGCAGAGATGGCTTCTTTCATCATCGACTATGTCTTCAGCGAGCCTGACGAGGATCTGCCTGGTGCACAGATAAACACATGCTTATACACAGACACTTACTCTGTAACTTTCTCTAAAAGCAGCTGTCTTTTGCTGAGAACATTGCTTCTGAAATGAAGCTCTTCATCAGATGTAAGTTGCTCAGCAGGTTTGTGCTGCAGGTGAGGAAGAGTGTGAGGAGATGAAGATGGCTGTTCTTCTACAGAGGAGGAATCAGCTGTCTGGATACTGTAAACTCATCATATACGGTGTCCTGGAGCTGCGCGCCGCCACAGACGTACTCAAATACTACAGTAAGGTGAGAGAACCTGAGCCTCCTTTATAAAACACACATTTGATCCTGACTTCCCTGGATTTGATTGTCAAACGCAAGGAAGAAATCAGGTTTACTAAAGGCATGAAATGACGCAAACTTTTTCTGTAACCCTAACCCAACTGAAGAGCATGAACCTGTAAAATAAAAACATCACAATATGCATTAACATTATTATAACTACAAATATCCGGTAGCAACTTTCTCCTAATAACATAACTTAAATAGATGGATTAGATATGATTTCCTTAAATAATTATATATGTATATATACAGTGCCACTTAACCTCTTGCAGAATCTGTAAAAATTTAATTTTAACAAAATAAGAGAGATCCAACAAATTGCATGTTATTTTTTATTAAGTACTGTCCTGAGTAAGGTATTTTACATAAAAGATGTTTACATTTAGTCCAAGAGTAAAAAGAAATTGCTGAAATTATAATAACCCCATTCAAAAGTTTGTGAACCCTTGGTTGGTAATACTGTGTGTGGTCACCTGATGATCTACGACTGTCTTTCTGTTGTGTGATGGTTGTGCATGAGTTTGTTCTGAGCAGTTAAACTGAGATCTGTTCTTCAGAGAAATCCTCCATGTGCTACAGATTCTTCAGTTTTCCAGCATCTTTGCACATTTGAACCCTTTCCAGCAGTGACTGTATGATTTTGAGATCCATCTTTTCACACTGAGGACAATTGAGGGACTCTTTAGTTTGTTATCTGTCTCGGCTCGGTGTTCATCTTCAGTTCTCTCTTCACAGCAGTTCAGTCAGTGTACTGTTTTCTTACCTTTCTGGACATGGACAGTAGACCGTACACACAGCTTCAATGGAGGGACTGAGAGCTCTCGGACTAAATCTAAAATATCTTAAACTGTGTTCTGAAGATAAACGGAGGTTTTACGGGTTTGAAACGACATGAGGGGGAGTTATTAATGACATAATTTTGATTATTGGGTGAACTATCTCTTTAAAGAGTTCTGCGTAATGAAAATGTGTGTTCAAATGATCACTAAACGTTTGTCATGACATCTCTCTGCTTGCATGATAAATATTATTTTAGAAATTAATAATTATTTTAGTATTATACGACATAATTGTTCAGTGATAACTATGAAAAAAAAAGATAAAAAGTTATAACAGTCTTATCAAGTAACTGTACGACGTTGTGTCTGAATGATGCGAATAATGTTGTGATTGTTACAGATACAAATACTGGCTGTTACATTAAAATTTAACTATGTAATGTCATAATTATAAATGTTTTTAAAATTTACATATGTAATTGTTGCATTAGGCTATACATTAATAAGCGTTATTTGATAAAAAAAAAAAAAAAGTATTTAATTTGTTTTCATTTGCAATGGCATGAACCATGAGTAGTCGAGTACCTCCAGGTGTTTTTTAAAGATCCCGTTCTTCGTGATCCCATGTTTTAAACTTTAGTTAGTGTGTAATGTTGTTAGAGTATAAATAATATCTGTAAAAATCTAAAGCTCAAAGTTCAATGCCAAGCAGATATTTTATTAAACAGAATTCGCCTACATCGAACGACCCGTTTGGACTACATCCCTCTAGTTCCTGCAGTAATGACATCACTAAAACAGTTTTTTGACTAAGCTCCGCCCACATGAATACACAAACAGGCGGCGTGGTCTTGTTGCGCTCCGACGGAGAAGAGGAAGAGCTGCGCTTGTGTTTGTCTCCATGTCGTCGAAACGCTGTTATTTTCATCTCGGAGTCCAATCACCTCTGTTTGGGCTTCCCAGGGACGCTGTACTTGGAGATTAATGCTTACAATTTATGTTTAACTCGTTCCCGACAATTATAATCCACATGTAAAACTATGTGCAGCACATTTTGCTGAGGACAGCTTCCTCAATCTGAATCAGTTTAATGCCGGATTCGAACAAAGATTATTCTTGAAAGATGGAGCAAAAAACGACTGCGATTTTCATGCGCATCTCGTCAGTAAAAACGCTCCTGTGATTATAAGTACATCTCCAGCACATGCTCCTGCACACTTGCTTCTCAAAACTAGTCCAAAACTAGTCCAATCACGTTTCCAGGAGGGTAACGTGCGCTCAGCTGCTGTCGAATCACAACACAGGAACCGCTGGCCCAATCAGAACTCGTTACGTATTTCTGAAGGAGGGGCTTTATAGAACAAGGAAGTCATCAGCCTGTTCTTATGACAGTGAAAACAGGTATACAGATAGGTGAATAGTGTGAAAAATACTGTGTTTTTACACGCAAAACATAAACACATGTTATATTGCACACTGTAAACACAATCAAAGCTTCAAAAAAGCACGAAAAACGGGACCTTTAATAAAAAAATCGACTAGTAGAAATCAGAAGAAGTCTTGCAATCTCTATACTGTACAACATTAATTAGTATTTCATTATTGTAAAGGGTACGTTTAAGGCTATCTAGGTGTAGACATAAATAAAACACAATCTAACAGGATGAAAATTAAATTAGAAACAGATGATCATAGCAGTACAAAGATGGACATTTTTAAATGAATTTATTAGCAGAGCTACTGGAAGAGATGTTTAGTGCTGGAAATCATTTATCCTTCGCTGAAACTTCTGCGTCTTCATGGAGAGCAGGTCATGGTCTGCTAACAACAGCAGGACACAGAGCTTGGAGAAAAGCTCTTACACACGCTGTCATCATGCAAATGTGGTTTTGTTTTGAAGGAGAATTATTTTATTTATTCATTTTTTTACTGGACTCTGTCGAGACTAACGAGAACATTTGGCGAATCCAATGACTAAGTCTGGGACGATAGAAAAATGTCTCGAGTCCAAGACCGAACTCGAGTACTACAGCCCTAGTGTGATTATACAACCCGAATTCCGGAAAAGTTGGGACGTTTTTTAAATTTTATTAAAATAAAAACTAAAGGAATTTCAAATCACATGAGCCAATATTTTATTCACAATAGAACATAGATAACATAGCAAATGTTTAAACTGAGAAATTTTACACTTTTATCCACTTAATTAGCTCATTTAAAATTTAATGCCTGCTACAGGTCTCAAAAAAGTTGGCACGGGGGCAACAAATGGCTAAAAAAGCAAGCAGTTTTGAAAAGATTCAGCTGGGAGAACATCTAGTGATTAATTAAGTTAATTGATATCAGGTCTGTAACATGATTTGCTATAAAAAGCTTTGTCTTAGAGAAGCAGAGTCTCTCAGAAGTAAAGATGGGCAGAGGCTCTCCAATCTGTGAAAGACTGCGTAAAAAAATTGTGGAAAACTTTAAAAACAATGTTCCTCAACGTCAATTTGCAAAGGCTTTGCAAATCTCATCATCTACAGTGCATAACATCATCAAAAGATTCAGAGAAACTGGAGAAATCTCTGTGCGTAAGGGACAAGGCCGGAGACCTTTATTGGATGCCCGTGGTCTTCGGGCTCTCAGACGACACTGCATCACTCATCGGCATGATTGTGTCAATGACATTACTAAATGGGCCCAGGAATACTTTCAGAAACCACTGTCGGTAAACACAATCCGCCGTGCCATCAGCAGATGCCAACTAAAGCTCTATCATGCAAAAAGGAAGCCATATGTGAACATGGTCCAGAAGCGCCGTCGTGTCCTGTGGGCCAAGGCTCATTTAAAATGGACTATTTCAAAGTGGAATAGTGTTTTATGGTCAGACGAGTCCAAATTTGACATTCTTGTTGGAAATCACGGACGCCGTGTCCTCCGGGCTAAAGAGGAGGGAGACCTTCCAGCATGTTATCAGCGTTCAGTTCAAAAGCCAGCATCTCTGATGGTATGGGGGAGCATAAGTGCATACGGTATGGGCAGCTTGCATGTTTTGGAAGGCTCTGTGAATGCTGAAAGGTATATAAAGGTTTTAGAGCAACATATGCTTCCCTCCAAACAACGTCTATTTCAGGGACAGCCTTGTTTATTTCAGCAGGACAATGCAAAACCACATACTGCAGCTATAACAACAGCATGGCTTCGTCGTAGAAGAGTCCGGGTGCTAACCTGGCCTCCCTGCAGTCCAGATCTTTCACCTATAGAGAACATTTGGCACATCATTAAACGAAAAATACGTCAAAGACGACCACGAACTCTTCAGCAGCTGGAAATCTATATAAGGCAAGAATGGGACCAAATTCCAACAGCAAAACTCCAGCAACTCATAGCCTCAATGCCCAGACGTCTTCAAACTGTTTTGAAAAGAAAAGGAGATGCTACACCATGGTAAACATGCCCCGTCCCAACTATT
>NW_026775139.1:300000-487992 GCF_963082965.1 Carassius carassius | reverse complement strand
AAGGTAAACAATATTATTATATTTCTTGTTCTGGACAAAAGAATACAATAATAAATGCTGATATCTCTTTTCTTAGTCTGACAGGATTGACACCGTACACCTTACAGTTGGACCGCTCATCAGGGAGGCTGTGAAGGCGACAGATTTTCAACACATATCTCTATTAAATTTATCTCAATACTGGGATGAGATGCTAAAACTTGGATTGCATTTCCAAATGTAGGGAGGTTAGGAAAATATAAGGGAGAGGATGATTACAATCAAATTCATAAGGATGATTGACGGAGATGGTAAGTCTCAGTAGCAGTTATCTCAACTTCTTTATCTCTTTTTTTGTCACACAATATAGTATGGAGGCTAGACATATCAAACGTATTATTTTAGATAACTGGGCCATTATCAAGTCTGATACTGTACTTCAACAGATTTTTCCGCAACCTCCCTTGGTGTCGTATCGTAGAGCTCGGACACTTCGTGATAAATTGGTTCATAGTTATCTTCCTCCTGTGGAAGATTTTTATTAGTAAGATTTTAATTAAACAAGTATATAATCAATGTGAATCTAGCCATTTTAGTTGCTAGTTATTACTCCATTATAATCTTATAGGTAATAGAAAGCTACGTGCTGGAATGTACAAAACTGAGGAGAAACATATGGTCAGACATACATACAGGGCATTTGTTTAGAATAAATCAAGCAGGGGGGCCTCTCCTCTCTAGGGAGGTATTAAAATTGTAATCATAAGGAAAAGTTTGACTATGTGGAACCGCCCCATTTAGTGTATTTAAGGGTGATACCAAATAACATTCGGGAGATCTCCTTGCAAGGACTCTCGGCTTTATTTTCTGTAAAATAAAGTCTTTTCTTCTGAGAGAAAAATCCCTGACTGAGTGTGATTCTTCAGAGAAGGGCAGACGACACCACATATGTGGCACCCCAGATGGGACTGGAAAAGAGCAGCAGAGTGGACAACCGCTTTTGAGCTGACCGATGATCAACACAACCGGGTGGCCACCATAAAATAAGGGAAGCATTTTTGCTTATAAAATTCGTTTGTGTTGGCTGAGGTCAGTTCTGAGTGGTAAGGACACTTAAAATCTGCTCTTCCAAATTTAGAAAAATATTAGGATATCTAAATTGAAAAAGGGGTTTTACTCCAGAAGAAATAACTGCATGCACATATTTGGTTTATTAATAGGAAAGCCTTGGAAGGTAACCTTGATTTAAAACAAAGATGGTGTAGGCAGAAAGACATTGTATGCAATGGTCTGTGTTTATTGGAGAGCTGGACCTAGGAAGGACAGTGATAAACGGAGAAGCAGATTAGTTAAGGATTCGCGAGGAAAAGCCCCACGGATACCGCTTTGAGAAAGTATAAAGTGAAAAGTCTCAAAGGTCTGAACGGGTGGGCCCTTAAGGATGGTCTAGGAAGAGCGGTGTTTTGTTGTGTGGATGTAACTGTGTCCGGACGAATGAATGTGTGAACGATGATGAATGTATGAACAAATAAATTCCGTATTGGGTGGGTAAGGGTTGAGCACCGTTCCTGGACCGTCACTTCGGTGTGACTTGGCAGAATTGGACTCAACCCAGATCCACTTGAGAGGGATGAATGTATGATGAGCCTTGATAATAAAAGGACAATTAATGACTGATTATCCCTTAGATAAAGGGAGAAAGTATGCAAGAATAAGCACTCTGGCTCAATAAAGAGTGTAGAAAGTGTGAATGAGTTTAGGAAAATAGTATCAATAAAGTTTGAATCAAGATATATAATAGGTTTTTGCATTTGGATGCTTGTGTGAAAGGGGAGAAAATTCTTTGAGCCCAGTGCAGTGGGAGTGGGAGCAAGGGATGAAGTGTCTACATTAAAGTTGTATTACAGGGGTGGACAAAAAAGGAAAGAGAAGTAAAAAATAAAGAATTATGGTTAGAAATTGTTATCTAAAATGTGATAATAAAATAGAGCAAATAAAATAGACAGTCAAATAATATAAAAAAGTGTAAATGCATGAGACAAAATAAAAAACTAAATTCAAAGAGGTATGACACACAATAAAGAATAAAAAGTAGGGTGAAATTGGTAAAGGAAAAATAGTTAAATTAAGTGAAAGGGAAAAGAAGAGATTGTAACCAAGTTACTATATAAAACTAAAAAGTTGATTTTTGAGGGTAATAATATAAATAAAGATATGGCAGCCACACCAGTGGAATTAATTGGATTAAAATATCCACTGTGTAAAGAGCAAATAAACAAAATCTCAAAAAAATGGCAGAAGAGAACAAAAAATATGATGACAAAATGGCCAAAGGAAGGGACATTTGATGTGGCATTGTGTGAGGAAATGGAAAACTAAATTAAAAACTAAAATAAAACTAAAAGCATCAATATGAAAAGAGAAAAAAGAGAAACAAAGAGGGAAAAAGAGAAAGAAGTAATTGCCCTGTTTAAAAAAGAAGGTGAGGATATGTTGAAAAGTCTAAAACAGGCTAGGAGAATCCTGAAGGGGGCAGAGAAAGATAACATGAGAAAAGAAAAGTTATTTTCAGAGCCTCCCCCCTATTTGCCAGTACAAGGAGAGTTATCAATACTCAAGGGAACAGTGGAAGTAACAGGAGAACTAGAGTTAGAAGGGCAGATAGAGATGGATGATAGAGAGGAACAAGCTGTAAAAACACAGAGGCAACCCAGAAAGGAAGTTGCAGAAAGTTTGCATCTTGATTGTTACAGGCAAGCACGTACAGCATTAGAAAAAATGAAAGCTAATCAGGTAGATAAAACCTGGTTTGAGGAAGGATTAGAAAAAAAGAGGAGGAAAGATAGTGATATTGTAGCACAAGTACAAGCTATGGAAGAATAAATGGACGAGAAAATTAGAGAATCAGGGAAAAAGATGCAAGAGGTAAATAAGTTGGAGAGAGGAAAGAGTAAGTTATTCTATGGTAGTGAGGATGAGAATCAGGCAGAGGAGTTATTTGATAATGGTAAATGGGAACAGGGCAGAGAAAAAGGGTCACTTAGACCACTGGCCGCACAGCTCCCAATTTTAATCAAGGGTGAGCAGGGACAGTATGTCCCCTGGGCTTCACAGGACCTTGAGGGGCTTGTCACTCGCCTTCCTAATATAAATGAGGGCACGGGCAAATTTATTCGAATGTTTGAGGACGAAACAACAGGAATGCTATTGTCAGTAGGTGATGTCAAAGCTCTACTGGCTAGAATTATTGGAGGGACAAAGATGGATGAAATTCTTCTTACAACGACTCTAAACAGAGCAGTGAACTCTCATAATATGGATGGGATTGTTTTTGATGCATTCCGCCCAGCAGTATGGCAGGCATTGCGTGCGGAGTATCCGATCAGACTGAATCCTAAATCACTGAAGGGAGAAGAAATCGGGGATGCAGAGAATCCAACCACATATGTACAGAAACAGTTGAAAAGGTGGAAACAAGAAACTGAGGGGGATCCCCAGGGAGACCCATTAATGGCAACATTGTTTAGGCAAGCTGTGATTGATGCTATGCCGCCAGCAGTAAAAAGCAAGCTGGAGGATGTGGTCGGTTTAACTTCTAAAACACACAAAGAGTTTTGCGACCCATGTGTCTCATGCAGTGGAACAACATAGAAAAAATGAACAAAAACTCAAAAGTCAAGAGAAAGAGTTACAACGTAAACTAACTCAATAACAGCTTGAAGAATTCACAAAGAAAAATAAGAAAAATATTCAAGCTTCAGTAACCAATGCAGCAGCCAAACAAATGACTATAATGCCTCCAGTAATTGCTCCACAACCAACTCTTCAGTCAAGCCCACTTACAGCAGTCCCTCCAAATGAACACTTGAACTCTGTGCCTATAATAAATGTTTATACTCAACAGCCAGGACAGATGGGATGGGGAAAAAACCCCATACAGCAAGGTCAAAGAGGCAGAGGCAGAGGCAGAGGCAGAAGCATGCCTCCAAGTCTGTGCTGGGGCTGTGGACAGCCCGGGCATAATAAAGCTGACTGTCCAACTCGTCAATGGCCACAGCAACCTCAAGGTGGAAGGGAGGTGAGCTGGCAACAGCCTAGTCAGGATCCAGTGCAGGGTCCAGTAAACCCTTGGGGAGGTCCCAATCCAGGCTATTAGGGGTGCCCAGAGAATCCTAAAGGGGAGAGTCAGCTTCCAATTTTATCAACAAAAGCTGATCAAGAGCCTATTATGCAGATTAAAATAGAGGGAAAAGATACTCCGATGATGATTGATACGGGCACTAATCTAACTTGCATTAATTTGAAATATGCTTCACATCTCCCCATGTCTGGAAAATTTGCAAAGACGATAGGATTCTCGGGAAAAATGCAATTGATACCCATAACAGCTCCAGTGTGTCTACAAACAAAAGATCAAAGTATAACAATGCCCATTCTGGTATCAAATCAAACTCCTATTAATTTGTTAGGAAGAGATGCATTATGTAAATTAGGACTACAAATTGGGTGTTCTCCAGAAGGAATATATATTGATGCAATAGGAACAGAAACACAAATGATGGTTGCAGAGCCAAAAGCAAATGTTTATTGGATAGGACAGATATAACAAGATGTGAGACAGACAGTCAATAAATGGGGAAAGTTTATTGAAGCACAGATACCTGAAGCACAGCTATCAAAGTCTGAATTTCATTGCACAATGATATATGATCAAGAAAGGGATGAAAAAATAGAACAGAAATGGCAAAAAGAAACAAAAGGACAGCGAATTGAGATAGTCTCCCAGTACATCATCATAGGTAAACAGGGAGCAGCATTAAACATGTACAAACAAAAAATGGTTCAATGTAAATAACTCTGTCCCGCATATTGCAGTATATGAAGGAAAAAGTTGGGAATCAAAAGATTTAGGACCAATGATGAAATGGGCAGAACAAAGCAAATGGGACTCAACAGAAAACCCATTAATTTTTCATTCAGCTGACAAAAATTATATCAAAATTTTGTGTGCAACCAGTTTGCTGGGAATTCCACAGGAAGTAGTTATCAGCCAAAAGAAAGAGACACAGATGACTACAGCATCTGAGTTAATAAACACAAC
The DNA here is from genome assembly GCF_963082965.1 of Carassius carassius. Taxonomy (NCBI): domain Eukaryota; kingdom Metazoa; phylum Chordata; class Actinopteri; order Cypriniformes; family Cyprinidae; genus Carassius; species Carassius carassius. The sequence continues at coordinate 482,912 of NW_026775139.1, read as the reverse complement.
TGAGACTGAATTATTTAAGGAAATGGAGTGTCAGGTACCAACTGAACTATGGTCTCAGCATGACACAGATATTGGATTAATAAAATCAGCAAATCCTTTAAGAGTTCAACTTAAGCCAAATGCACGTCTACCTAGAAAAGTACAATATCCTTTACGGGCAGATGCTGAAGCAGGAATAAAAGACACAATTGAAGGCTTAGTGAAGGCAGGAGTATTGATAGAAACTACTAGTTACTGTAACACTCCAATTATGCCTGTAATCAAATCAGACAAAAACAGATGGCGACTTGTTCATGATTTACGAACAATAAATGAAATAACGAAAGATATGCCAGCTGAGGTACCAAACCCGCACACTTTACTGACAAATGTCCCTCCTGATGCCAAATACTTTACCGTAATTGATCTTTGCTCTGCCTACTTCAGTGTACCGCTTGCAGAAGAGAGTAGATATCTATTTGCATTTACATTTGGAAATAAACAATATACATATTCTAGAATTCCCCAGGGATATAAACATTCACCACATATATTCAACAAGATTCTTAAGGCTGATTTAGAAGACCTCGTAATAGACTGTACACTATTACAATACATGGATGATTTAATTATCTGTTCTACCACACTAGAACAATGTCACAAAGATTCAATTAAGGTGTTGACAAAATTAGCACAAGGAGGACACAAGGTGTCTAAAAACAAATTGCAGTATTGCCAGCCTCAAGTGGAATACTTGGGAAGATTAATTGCATTTGGCACACGAGCTATAGCTCCAGCTCAGTTAGAAGGTATAAGTAAAACACCGTTACCTCAGACAGTAGGCCAAATGATGACTTTTTTAGGAATGACTGGCTTTAGTGCCGACTGGATAGAAGACTATGCAGTAAAGACAGGGCCTTTGAGAGAAATGATGAAACAAGCAGGATTACAACATTTAAGCAATCCATTAAAATGGAACACAGATGCCTTACTAGCATTTGAAGCAATGAAAAGAGAATTACAACAGGCCCCTGCCCTGGGAATGGCAGAATATGATAAAATGTTTCATCTATATGTGGCAAATAGAGTTGATGGTTATGCATCAGCTGTATTGATGCAAGAAACCTGCAGTGGAAGGAAAAAACAGCCTATAGCGTCCTACAGCACAAAGTTAGACAATGTAGCCCAGGGATACCCAGCATGTTACCAACAGGGTTTAGCTGCAGTGTATTATGCTTATGAAAAAGCATCCACAATAACTATGGGATACCCAGTGACTATATATACCCATCACAAAGTTGTGGAATTAATAGAACAAGGGAAATTTGTTCTGACACAAGCTCGAATTCTAGCCTACTCCTCATTACTCACATATCCAGATGTTACCATTAAAAGATGCCAGACAGTTAATCCAGCTGAATTAATTCCTTTGGCTTTTGAAGGAGAACCTCATGAGTGTGTGAATGAGTCCTTGGCATTTACTAGATTACGACCAGATCTTGAATCAACACCTATTTCTGAAGCAGAAGTTACTTACTTCGTAGATGGTTCTAGCTTTAGGGATCACAAAGGAAATCATACAGGATATTCAGTAGTGAAGAAAAACAAAAAAGAATATGAATCTGTAATATCACAACATTGTGTACAGCCATGCTCTGCTCAATTAGCAGAATTAAAAGCTCTCACAACTGCATGTCAGTTAGCAAAAGGACAAACTGCTAACATTTTTACGGATTCAGCGTATGCTCATGGTGTATGTCATCTATTCGGAGCAGTGTGGAAACAAAGAGGTTTCAAAAAGAGTGATGGGACTCCCATCCAACATAGTGAACAAATAGGGCAATTGATTTCTGCTATGATGCTACCAAAACGACTAGCAATAATCAAATGTCAAGCACACAAGAAGGGAAATGACTATGTCATTAAAGGAAACAATGCAGCAGATTTAGAAGCTAAAAAAGCTTCAGGATGTCAGGTAGCAGTATTAGCACCTGTTGTGCTTATCGAACCTCATCCTCAATTGGATGACATTATTCGAATTCAACAACAAGCAGGCCCCTATGAACAATCAATGTGGCATCAAAGGGGAGCTAAAAAAGACTTACAGGACATCTGGCGTACACATGAAGGACACATTGTTGCACCTACTTCACTGTTGAATATTCTTATTACAGATGCACATGGTTTTGACCATTGTGCAAGGGGAGAAGTAGTAAGAAAAATTAAACAGCAAGGATATTGGTCTCCTTATTTATATGCAATGGTGGATGAATTTTTGTCCACATGTGAAGTATGTGCTAAATACAATGTAAGAAAAGGCATAGTGACACCAATAGGTCATATTCCAACACCTGAAGGCCCCTTTGAACGTCTTGTATGCGATTATGTGGATATGATAAAGCGTGTACAAGGCAAAAGATACATGCTGGTTATCATAGACAGGTTTAGCAGATGGGTGGAGGCAGTACCAATCCGCAGATCTAGGAGCAGGAACGGTAATAACATTTCTAACAAGAGAGGTAATTCCTAGATTTGGAATTCCATCAGAAATAAGTTCAGATAATGGGTCGGCATTCATACAAAAAACTGTGAAACAAGTATTGCAACAATTAAGAATAAAACAGAGACTAGGATGCGTTTATAGACCTCAATCACAAGGGTCAGTGGAGAGGGTTAATGGAGTTATCAAGGCCAAAATAAACAAAATATGTGAAAGTACTAAACTTAATTGGATTGATGCATTACCGCTCGCACTAATGAGTTATCGCATGCAAACTAACAGGAACACGCATTTAACACCGCATGAAATGCTTACGGGTCGACCCATGCCTGTGCCATATTGTAGAGGTCCCTATAAAGGACCGCCTCTAGAACAATTACAAATGGAACTTCGTTCTTATATGAAGAAATTAACTGCCATACATAAAGCTATCTATTTACAGGAAAAAAGAAAAGAGCCCAGAGAGGAATCGGAGACTGCCTGTCCAGTTGTTCCAGGGGACCAAGTTTATCTGAGGGTATTCCGGAGAAAATGGAATGAGCCCAACAGCACTCCAACAGCAGTCCAAGTGGAAGGAAGCACAACCTGGTATCATCTAAACCACTGTACTAGAGTTCCCACAGGAAAGGCAGAAAGAAAGGAAAACAGTCAACCAGACAATGCAGGAGAGAGCAATGAGGAAAAATCAGAGACACATGATGAAGTGCAAACTGACGAGAGCTCACCAAAAGATACACAAGGAGCTTCTTTCCTCCTGTCAGACAAACTGGAGAGGACAGAGGACATAAGTCTGACAACATGTCTGAAGACCATCCTATGCCTAATGCATCTCATAATGCATTTGAACAAAAGTGACAAAGTAATCAACTCAACAGAACCAATGATAATCAAAATTCGTAGAGACATTGATTATGATGTACAAGGTGATGAAGACATTAGTCAAATTGATGCATTATGGGATACAGCCCAAAATAATGAATGGTATAAATGGGCAGCCTTTACAGCTAAAGAAACAGGAAGAGAGGAGTTGCCATATTAATAGGAGGATTATTATTTTGCTGTGTATTACCTTTATTAAGATCATTAATCGTCAATGCTACTGTAAAGCAAATGGAAGTGATAAAAGTCCCTAATAATCAACAAAGGATCAATGAAAGGAGTCTGGAGGAATATTATGAAGGATGGCTAAACAAACTGAACTTAAATGAGCAAACTTTTGACGATAGTTCTATTGACTCTAACGAGAATGATGAAGATGTCCAGAGGTGAACCAAACCCTGGATATAAGTGCCAGTTTAACTTCGGCCCAGGGAGGCTCTCTACGATACATAAGGTATCTGAGCTGAAGATCAACTTTTATAATCTTGTGATATTCAATTATTGATGTAATGTATGTATTTTATGACTTTTATACATAACTGTGATAACCACAGGCAAATGCTGAACCAATTGCACGCTCACGCTTATAACATTGTGTACTATTAAAGAAGGAATTAGGGAGACTGGATCTTTTACTCCCTCCTCGTCAAAAAAGGAGAGAGATGTTTGGTCCAGTAATCCCTCAGAGTGGAATTTCATAATCTAGTCACAGGTGATAATACAATGTGACTTATTTAGTCACTAGGAAGTGTAACTAATATGACTGGATTATGAAGTAGCACTCTGGATAAGAAAAATGTGAGACTTATTAAGTCTCAAAGGGGAGAATATGTGGAAGATTTTTATTAGTAAGATTTTAATTAAACAAGTATATAATCAATGTGAATCTAGCCATTTTAGTTGCTAGTTATTACTCCATTATAATCTTATAGGTAATAGAAAGCTACGTGCTGGAATGTACAAAACTGAGGAGAAACATATGGTCAGACATACATACAGGGCATTTGTTTAGAATAAATCAAGCAGGGGGGCCTCTCCTCTCTAGGGAGGTATTAAAATTGTAATCATAAGGAAAAGTTTGACTATGTGGAACCGCCCCATTTAGTGTATTTAAGGGTGATACCAAATAACATTCGGGAGATCTCCTTGCAAGGACTCTCGGCTTTATTTTCTGTAAAATAAAGTCTTTTCTTCTGAGAGAAAAATCCCTGACTGAGTGTGATTCTTCGGAGAACTGGCAGACGACACCACACTCCTGAGAAAAAAGACAATTGGCTCAAGAGACCCATTGGTTTATATCGATGTATGAATTGTCCTCATTGCAGTAACATTATCCCATCTAAAAACTTTGTGGATTTTAAATCCAATAAAGTATACAAAATCAGAGAATTTATTAACTGCAACACAACCTTCATTATATATCGTTTATCTTGCCCATGTAAGAATGTATTTTATGTGGGCAGAACCAAGAGACGTTTGCGTGATCGATTAGCTGAACATAAGTATGCTATTCGTACCAATAATCCAGACTACCATATGGCCACACATTTCTTACATAAACATAACAAAAATGATTCTCTACTAAAAATTGAGGTTTTAGAACATGTTAGACCTTTAAATAGAGGTGGTGATAGGATTCGTAAATTTTGGATAATTTTGGATCCATCGTTTGGATGCACTCAATTTCCCAGGTTTGAATGAGGATATAGAGTTCAAATGTTTTTTATGATATAGTTTGGGGTATACATTTAATTTGTATTTACTACATTTATCTTTGTTTTGTGTTACTTTAGTATTACTATATGTAGGTATTTGTTTGCACGTATGTATACGTGTATATATATGTGTATGTTAATATTATAATTTTTGTTCTTTTTGCATTGTCCCTTTTTTGTCTTTTACTTTTTAGGTCCTGATCTCATACACCTGATTACCCGTATCTTGATATTGAACTTAATTAGTCCACTAATTGCTTATTGATGATGGGAGTGGTTTGGAGTGTTTTTATGTGTGAGCACACCAATTGTGATTATCACCTTGCCCTGAGGAAGACCATTGCGGTCGAAACATGTCGGCATTTTAATTTTGATATTGGCCATAGCACAATAAAGGCTTCTTAACGTTTACCTTCTCCACCTGAATTCTTTTTGAGTGCCTGGGACCTGTGTATTTTTCATTCTACAAGGAGAGCGTTGTTTTAGTTGCTGCACAACTAATCAAACAAAGTAAACTTTAAGTGAAAGAGATTTGTCTTTCTAATTTATTTGAACTTGTAGTGAGGGATAACAATGTCTCCTTTTAGGGCTCAGGTGTGTCGTTCCCAAGCTAGGATACACTAAGTAAAGAAATGGTAAGAAAAAGTAAAGTTTAAAAAAATAATAAGTGGGCAAAATATGCAAAAATTAAATTAAATAGAGGAAATCAATAAGTAAAACAATAGTGGTTAAGTGTATAACCAAAACAGGAAGAGGGGTTAAACGCAATCAAATAATTAAAGGTCTGAATAGCTTATATTCAGATGGGTAATAAATAAATTAGGTAGAATAAGTTTACTTAAACTTTCAAGTTCAAGGCTTATTCAGTCCTAAAATAATTAGGCCCAAAAGAGAATACTAGAAGTAAAGATCATATGAAATTATCTGAGAGGGAAATTTTAAATGATTCAAAGTAAATTTAATGTTTCAATTAAATTTCAATTTGACAATTAATAATTGTGAGTCGGTATTTCCCTTTCTAGTAAAATGAAAATAAGTGGTATAGTGCGAAAAGAGAGCAATAAGAGAGAGAAAGAGACCAGTTAGTTAGTTAAGATGTTTAAAGGGTTAAATCACGTCAGCGATGCCCAAACACACACTATTCCACCACTGGATATTAATGCTAACGGCTAACCTTTGAGGCTAGTGGCTTTAGCATAGACTTCAATGTAAATACAACGGTTTCATTAGCTTAGTAACACCGTGGAGTCTGTTTACACTAGTGTCGATGCGCTGCGCGTTCGCAGTGCAAAGTTGCTCCGGAAGTACGTTAAGGCTTCCGTGTCACGGTCGTCACTGTGGCAACCAAAACACACTCAAGTGAATTAACGTTAGCACATGAATCGTTGCATTGGATGTACAGTTAAACATGTAACATGAAATGTCGGCTCATTTCAACACTGTACACATAACAACACCGCTTTTAGTTGGTTTTGCGATGTGGCACTTAAACTCTCAGTTCGTATAGAGTTAAATTTATCTTATTTCAAATAGCAGCTTCCTGCTGTAGTTATTAAGGGAACACAGTGATGGCGATCTGAATCTCCGTGCCAGTTTTTCTGGACACAAACACAAAAGGTTTCCTTCGCTGTTGGTACAGAGTTAAAACTTACTTGATCAAGCTTTTAAAACACTCCCCTTCAAATTACTCTCGGACACACGCAGTGTTACGCGAGATTGCATTCACTTTGTGAACGGACACAGACAGGCAAACATTATTCTCTAATGTTAAACTTGGGGGAGTCAAATATCAAATTTGATTCGGCAGTGGAACACGCACTGGTAATCAAACTATGAATACTGAGGCTTTGATACATAGATTGAGGAACACGCTCAAAACTATTCTTTATTCGCCGATTTATATCCCTTTGAATCACAGCAGTTTAGCTCCGTTCAGCGAACGGTGACTGAGATAGAATAGCTTTTGAGAGGCACTGGAACACGCAGTGAAATCAAATCAGCTATAAGCAAGGCATTACAAAAATGAGGAACACGCTCAATTTCTACCTTATTGTACGATCTCAGATGTTTACTTTTAAGTTCACTTACTGCTGTTAACAATGGAGAAGCGGACTCGAGTTACAGTCCCATCTGCTTTCATTCATTTAAGCGGTCGCGCGCTGCTTACGTCACGGGTCACACACACACACGTCTCGCTAGCTTCTCATCTTTCATCCGCAGCAAAATAAAAGATTAAATAACTTGGTTTATGCTCACAATTTAGATTAAACTGCCCGCATTCTCCACCATAAATATGTAAAGGAAACAGGTCAATTTAGCTCAAAGGGAATCATTTAAGATTTTTAAGGGAATTTAAACAGAATCACTGTTTCACGGCTGATCACTGAGATGGCCAGTGAGTCATTGAACGAGCTGTGTAACATCAAATCTGCTAATATCCAAAGTATAGTGAAAACACTATCAATTAGCACAGTAACAAGATCGGCAGTTTAAGACATTAACTTGTAAGCACAAAACACAAGATACTTCTCTTTTCAATATAAGGCTTTATTAGATAAATCTAAGACATATAAACTAAGCACAAGCACTCACACATTCACACAAGTTGAAGCACACTGTAACAGCTCTCAAAGAATGCAAAAAGTGATGACAAAAGCATGACTAAATGCAAGCTAAAAGCAAAATTTGATGGTGTCCGTAGTTTTTAAACTGGCCTTTTGGTCACACCTCAAATGTTGTCTTGACCAATTAGATATTGTCTTTGATCGGGGTATCATAAATCATATGTTATCTTGTCAAGCACGTGGTCCGAATTTTCCCGCTCTTGCAGGGTATAATTTTGTACATGATTCCTATAACAAGAATATGATACATTTGACAAATAACTGATGGTCTGAAACGTTTCAAACTACCAGATTGAAACACATACATACTAAACATGAATATGCATCCTTAAGCTATTCAATAGTTATTAAAAGACATACATAATAAGTGATTAGAAACACGATAGTCAAATGTGTGGGTTTCATAAATGATATGGAGTTAAGGAATGGACCGATATTCCATTATAAGTCTTTTTTGAGTTCATTTTGGTGCATCTACATCTGTAAAAGACAGTTTCTCTGCTTTACTTTGACATAAGGATGTTCTGTGGAGACCAGAGGTTAAAAGGTCCTGTTAGGAATTTCAGTATGGTTCTTCTAGGTGGGGGGAAGTCAATCCAATGATCTTGTTTACTCTCATGGGTTTACATGTGATGGTCAGGATGTGCATCTCTTTGACCATCAATCTTGATTACTTGTCCCAAATTTGACAATCTCTTTTCCGAATTGAAATTGTCAATAATTGTTCTAATGGTGTTAATGTTGAAAGCTGTTCTGTGAAAGAGTTGGTTGGTTAGTGGTCTTGCTTCTGACTTGTGGTACTAGGAATTGATTTACAACATTATGTTGGCTTTCTGAGGAATTCGGCTCCTCATGTTTCAACAATAGTCCTGATCGAATCTTTAATTTGTGTGGATCGGGCCTGATTCGCTACAGGGGATGCATTATTTTGAATTGCAAATGATACTTTTGATGCTGAATTCACGGTTACAGTTGGCATCACTCGAGGCCTTGCATCATTAAATGTTCTTGTAGCAAGGGTTGAAGTTATAGGGCCCCTGACAGCATTGTCAGCCTTGTGCGCAAGCTTAGTCACCACCTGCTGGCTTAAATCATTTACATTTACACAATGTAGTTTGGCCAAATTTTCTACTGAGCCATCAGCTAATTTTCCATATCATCAACAGTCTAAACGCTGTCTCTCGGTATTGGTGTTGGAGCACTGGAGTCATGTCGCACATATTTGATCTGTCTACTATATAGTGGCACAACACCCCATACATTTTGGCAGTCAGCATTCAAATATTCTTCTTCAGCAATCAATGGGGAAGTAACCTCCTGAAATTCATAAAGAAGCTCCCCTGAGGATCTGTCACCTAACCACTCTGTTTTCTTCACCTCATCAAGATGGTCAAAGAATCTCCTCACATCTGTGAGAGTAGTGTTTGGATTTACCTTAGTACGTATTACAGACCTTTTAGTTTCAAAATTATGTTGCTTGCACAGATCCATTGTGAAAAGAGGAAATCAAATACAATGAATATATTGGTTAAAAAAATATATTCAAAGCAGTTAGGATCAAAATTTATCACAAATTCAGTTGGGCGCAAAATTTTTCTCTCTCTATTCTGTAACCAGCAAGTCAGATTATATCAATGAAAAGGAGGAAAAATATCTACTATCTAGGGGGTGGTGTTGGCACAGTGGATAAGACACATTCCTTTGGTGTGAGAGACCCAGGTTCGAATCAACTGTGATACACCAATGTGTCCCTGAGCAAGACACTTAACCCCTAGTTGCTCCAGAGGTGTGCGATCTCTGACATATATAGTAATTAATAGTAAGTTGCTTTGGATAAAAATGTAAGATAAATAAATGTAAATCTACTGGGTCTGAGCCTACCAAATATGTATACATTTCTGTTACAGTATTTGGAGTCTCGGGTTCGGGATCTTACACTAAACACAGGATATTTTAAAAAGTGTGTCTATGAAATGTGTCTGCACTTGTATTCAATTTAGATCCCAATTTAATCACTAACTGCTTGAATTAGGCACATACACGGAAATCAGTTTTAAATCAAAAACTGCACTTTTTGTATTCAATGTATTTTTTTCTTTCATATGTTTGAAACCTTTTCACATATCCAAAAAAGATTTTGTTGATCACATTTAAACCACTGAACAGTAAAGCTGTCAGTCAACAATTACAATTGAAGATAGAGAAAAAAAATACTACTACTACTAATAATAATATGGAAACAACCAAAATTGTGGATGAATACCAAAGTCCTGAATGAAGTAGAAATGTTTTTGGCTCAGTTCAGTCAATATGTGTGTATGAGGGCCTACAGAATCCTTGCCAGAAAGAACAATGAAGAAATTTTCCTTTCTTGCGAACGAACCCTCTGATTGCACAATCCATCCGTAGTGGAATCCAACTTGTTTCTCCCCTCTTGGCATGAATCCAAAATGACCACGACGCGATGAAACAGATCTTATCAAGCACACACGGCATCCAATGATCACTAATGCAAAACTTCATTAACTTCACATAACATTGATAACTTAAAACTTACAACATTATTTCCCCAAAATAACTGTATAAACATGTTAAAAATTCTACAGTCGTGGCCAAAAGTTTTGAGAATTACATAAATATTGGAAATTGGAAAAGTTGCTGCTTAAGTTTTTATAATAGCAATTTGCATATACTCCAGAATGTTATGAAGAGTGATCAGATGAATTGCATAGTCCTTCTTTGCCATGAAAATTAACTTAATCCCAAAAAAACCTTTCCACTGCATTTCATTGCTGTCATTAAAGGACCTGCTGAGATCATTTCAGTAATCGTCTTGTTAACTCAGGTGAGAATGTTGACGAGGACAAGGCTGGAGATCATTATGTCAGGCTGATTGGGTTAGAATGGCAGACTTGACATGTTAAAAGGAGGGTGATGCTTGAAATCATTGTTCTTCCATTGTTAACCATGGTGACCTGCAAAGAAACGCATGCAGCCATCATTGCGTTGCATAAAAATGGCTTCACAGGCAAGGATATTGTGGCTACTAAGATTGCACCTAGATCAACAATTTATAGGATCATCAAGAACTTCAAGGAAAGAGGTTCAATTCTTGTAAAGAAGGCTTCAGGCATCACCCTGTCCAGCAAGCGCCAGGATCGTCTCCTAAAGAGGATTCAGCTGCGGGATCGGAGTGCCACCAGTGCAGAGCTTGCTCAGGAATGGCAGCAGGCAGGTGTGAGCGCATCAAAACATCAGGGACAGATTGATCTTCTGCAGAAAGTATAGTGAATGGTCTGTGCATTTATTTGCAATCAAGTCAATGTTATCGCTGTGGATGAAGTGACCCCAACTAAGCAAGCCAGAGGCGACAACGGCAAGGAACCGAAACTCCATCGGTGACAGAATGGAGAAAAAAACCTTGGGAGAAACCAGGGCTCAGTCGGGGGGCCAGTTATCCTCTGACCAGACGAAACCAGCAGTTCAATTCCAGGCTGCAGCAAGTCAGATTGTGCAGAAGAATCATCTGTTTCCTGTGGTCTTGTCCCGGTGGTCGTCTGAAACATGGTCTTTACAGGGGATCTGTATCTGGGGCTCTAGTTGTCCTGGTCGCCGCTGTCTTTCAGGGATGTAGAGGTCCTTTCCAGGTCCTGATCCACCATCTGGTCTCGATACGTACTGAATCCGGGTGACTGCAGTGACCCTCTAATCTGGAAACAGACTGGATCTGGTGGCTACGGTGACCTTGGAATAAGAGAGAAACAGACTAATGTTAGCATAGATGCCATTCTTCTGATGATGTAGCAAGTACATCGGGTGTTATGGGAAGTGTTCCCGGTTGAGGTTTACCCAATTAATGCAGCCTAAAAATCCTTTAACGGATTTGGATATTAAAAGCATATTAGTATGTTATGTGTATGCCAGGTTAAAGAGATGGGTCTTTAATCTAGATTTAAACTCCAAGAGTGTGTCTGCCTCCCGAACAATGTTAGGTAGGTTATTCCAGAGTTTAGGCGCCAAATAGGAAAAGGATCTGCCGCCCGCAGTTGATTTTGATATTCTAGGTATTATCAAATTGCCTGAGTTTTGAGAACGTAGCGGACGTAGAGGATTATAATGTAAAAGGAGCTCATTCAAATACAGAGGTGCTAAACCATTCAGGGCTTTATAAGTAATAAGCAATATTTTAAAATCTATACGATGCTTGATAGGGAGCCAGTGCAGTGTTGACAGGACCGGGCTAATATGGTCATACTTCCTGGTTCTAGTAAGAACTCTTGCTGCTGCATTTTGGACTAGCTGTAGTTTGTTTACTAAGCGTGCAGAACAACCACCCAATAAAGCATTACAATAATCTAACCTTTAGGTCATAAATGCATGGATTAACATTTCTGCATTTGACATTGAGAGCATAGGCCGTAATTTAGATATATTTTTGCGATGGAAAAATGCAGTTTTACAAATGCTAGAAACGTGGCTTTCTAAGGAAAGATTGTTATCAAATTGTACACCTAGGTTCCTAACTGATGACGAAGAATTGACAGAGCAACCATCAAGTCTTAGACAGTGTTCTAGGTTATTACATGCAGAGTTTTTAGGTCCTATAATTAACACCTCAGTTTTTTTTTCAGAATTTAGCAGTAAGAAATTACTCGTCATCCAGTTTTTTATATCGACTATGCATTCCATTAGTTTTTCAAATTGGTGTGTTTCACCGGGCCAAAAAGAAATATAGAGCTGAGTATCATCAGCATAACAGTGAAAGCGAACACCATGTTTCCTGATGATATCTCCACAGGGTAACATATAAAGCGAGAAGAGTAGCGGCCCTAGTACTGAGCCTTAAGGTAATCCATACTGCACTTGTAATCGATATGATACCTCTTCATTCACTGCTACGAACTGATGGCGGTCATATAAGTACGATTTAAACCATGCTAATGCACTTCCATTAATGCCAACAAAGTGTTCAAGTCTATGCAAAAGAATGTTGTGGTCAATTGTGTCGAACACAGCACTAAGATCCAATAGAACTAATTGAGATATACAACCACGATCAGATGATAAGAGCAGGTCATTTGTAACTCTAAGGAGAGCAGTCTCAGTACTATGATACGGTCTAAATCCTGACTGGAAATCCTCACATATACCATTTTTCTCTAAGAAGGAATATAATTGTGAGGATACCACCTTTTCTAGTATCTTGGACAGAAAAGGGAGATTCGAGATTGGTGTATAATTAACTAGTTCTTTGGGGTCATGTTGTTGTTTTTTGATGAGAGGCTTAATAGCAGTCAGTTTGAAGGTTTTGGGGACATATCCCAATGACAATGAGGAATTAATAATAGTCAGAAAAGGAACTATGACTTCTGGAAGCACCTCTTTTAGGAGCTTAGATGGTATAGGGGTCTACTATACATGTTGTTGGTTTAGATGATTTAATAAGTTTATACAATTCTTCCTCTTCTATAGTAGAGAATGAGTGGAACTGTTCCTCAGGGGGTCTATAGTGCACTGTCTGATGTGATACTGTAGCTGACGGCTGAATGGTTGCAATTTTATCTCTAATAGTATCGATTTTAGAAGTAAAGTAGTACATAAAGTCATTACTGCTGTGATATTGGGAAATGTCAACACTTGTTGAGGCTTTATTTTTCATTAATTTAGCCACTGTATTGAATAAATACTTGGGGTTATGTTTGTTTTCTTCTAAAAGAGAAGAAAAGTAATCGGATCCAGCAGTTTTTAATGCTTTTCTGTAGGATAGGTTACTGTAACGATAAAGACCTTCATATTCGGAAGAAGGAGGCGGGAACCGGCGGACAATCAACATGAAACTTTAATTACAAAAATAAACACAAAACCGCGCACCAGCCCCTCACGGACGACTGGTGCGCTCAAATAAAAACCAAAACACAACTAAAAGCCCAGGCCTGGTCCTCTCTCGTCCTTCACTGTCGTCGCTCCAGTTTTATATCCTTCCATCTCCTCCGTGGGCCTCGAGACCGGTGGGTCGAACAGGTGTAGCTCATCTCCAATCACTCCACCGGCCTCGCTCCCATGTCCCTCGGCCCCGCCCCACTCGTCACATACCCCCATCGCCCCTCGCAGGCCGGGGGGTACTCCCGAGACTGCGCTCTACCCCCCCCTCCCTCCGGGGGGGACCGCTCACGGAGACCTGCGGGAACCTGGGGGTAGGACAGGCGAGGCGAGAGAAAAGGAGATGGAAGGAGGAGCGACACAGACGAGAGAGGGGAGAGAGGAGAAAAAAAAAAAAATCCGGTTCCCAGACGCACTGCTGCTCGGCCCTCCACCAGCTGGGTGATCTCCTCCGCGGTGCCTGGCGGTGGCACTGGACGGCCCTCGGCGGACGGCACGACACTCCTCCGCCGCCCGGTGGACGGCGACGGCTCCTCTGGTTTTGGGCAGCCGGCAGGAGTCCCCCGTTCCCTGCTCCTCCCCGTTCCGGCGGATGGCAGCAGGCTCCGGCCACCTGGAGAACGGCGCCGACTCCTCCGCTCCCTCACGGACGGCAGCCGCCCCTCCAGATAGCGGGCGGTCGGCAGCGAGCTCGCCCGTCCCCGGCAACTCGCTCCAGTCCACCGCCTCGAGCGTCCATGGCGGCACACTCCTCGCCAGCTCGTTGGCACCGCGGATTCACCACAGCGGCGAGGGATCTTCAGCAGCGCGTCCCTCCTTCTCCCGGGCTTCGGCACCACTGTAACGATAAAGACCTTCATATTCGGAAGAAGGAGGCGGGAACCGGCGGACAATCAACATGAAACTTTAATTACAAAAATAAACACAAAACCGCGCACCAGCCCCTCACGGACGACTGGTGCACTCAAATAAAAACCAAAACACAACTAAAAGCCCAGGCCTGGTCCTCTCTCGTCCTTCACTGTTGTCGCTCCAGTTTTATATCCTTCCATCTCCTCCGTGGGCCTCGAGACCGGCGGGTCGTACAGGTGTAGCTCATCTCCAATCACTCCACCGGCCTCGCTCCCATGTCCCTCGGCCCCGCCCCACTCGTCACAGTTACTTTCCCGCCAAGCATTACGAAATACCTCTAGTTTTGTTTTCCTCCAGCTGCGCTCCATTTTTCGGGCTGCTCTCTTTAGGGTGCGAGTATGCTCATTATACCATGGTGTCATACTGCTTTCCTTAACTTTCCTTAAGCGTAAAGGAGCAACTGTATTTAAAGTGCTAGAAAAGAGAGAGTCCATAGTTTCTGTTACATCATCAAGTTGTTCTGAGGTTTTGGATATGCTAAGGAATTCGGATACATCAGGAAGATAACTTAAAAAGCTTTCTTTTGTGGTAGAAGTGATGGTTATACTATACTTGTAACAAGAAGTAGAATTTACCATTTTGGCTATATGAAGTTTGCACAAAACTAAATAATGATCTGAGATATCATCACTTGGCTGCATAATTTCAACACTATCAACATCAATTCCATGTGACAGTATTAAATCTAGAGTATGATTTCGACAGTGAGTAGGTCCTGAAACGTGTTGTCTAACCCCAATAGAGTTCAGAATGTCTATAAATGCTGATCCCAATGCATCTTTTTCATTATCAACATGGATATTAAAATCACCAACTATTAAAATTTTATCTGCAGCCAGAACTAACACGGATGTAAAATCACCAAACTCTTTAATAAAGTCAGTATGGTGCCCTGGTGGCCTGTATACAGTAGCCAGTACAAACATCACAGGGGATTTATCATTAACATGTGTTTCTCTGGATAATGTTATATGAAGTACCATTACTTCAAACGAGTTATACTTGAAGCCTGCCCTCTGAGAAATCCTGAAAACGTTATAATAAATTGAAGCAACACCTCCCCCTTGCCTTTTAGACGTGGCTTATGTTTATAACAGTAATCTTGGGGGGTGGACTCATTTAAAATAATGTAATCGTCAGGTTTTAGCCAGGTTTCTGTCAAACAGAGCACGTCTAGATTATGATCAGTGATCATATTATTTACAAAAAGTGTTTTCGTAGAAAGGGATCTGATATTCAATAAGCCAAGCTTTATCATTTTTTTATCCATATTGCATCTGTTTTTTATTTGTTGAACCTCAATTCAATTGTTAATCTTAACTTGGTTTGGACGTTTTTTGTATTTTCTAGTTCGGGGAACAGACACAGTCTCTATAGTGTGATATCTAGGTGAAAGAGTCTCTATGTGCTGAGAATTAACTGACCTCTGTGACGGGAGGCAGCTAGCAGACGGTCGGTTTAGCCAGTCTGTCTGCTTCCTGACCTGGGCCCCAGTTAGTCAAGTACAAACGCTAAGACTATTTGCCATATTTCTAGAGAGAAGACCGGTGCCGCCCCAGGAGGGATGAAGACCATCTCTTTTCAACAGGTCAGGTCTGCCCCAAAAGCTTGTCCAATTGTCTATGAAACCTATGTTATTCTGTGGGCACCACTTAGACATCCAGCCAATGAGTGATGACAATCTGCTATGCATCTCGTCACCACGGTAAGCAGGGAGGGGACCAGAGCATATTACAGTGTCTGACATCGTGCTTGCAAGTTCACACACCTCTTTAATGTTATTTTTAGTGATCTCCGACTGGCGAAGTCGAACATCATTAGCACCGGCATGAATAACAATCTTACTGTATTTACGTTTAGCATTAGCCAGCACTTTTAAATTTTCCAAGATGTCAGGCGCTCTGGCTCCCGGTAAACATTTGACTATGGTGGCTGGTGTCTCTATATTCACGTTTCGTACAATAGAACCACCAATAACTAGAAAGTGAAAGTGAAGTGACATTCAGCCAAGTATGGTGACCCATACTCAGAATTTGTGCTCTGCATTTAACCCATCCGAAATGCACACACACAGAGCAGTGAACACACACACACACACTGTGAGCACACACCCGGAGCAGTGGGCAGCCATTTATGCTGCGGCGCCCGGGGAGCAGTTGGGGGTTCGATGCCTTGCTCAAGGGCACCTAAGTCGTGGTATTGAGAGAGAACTGTACATGCACTCCCCCCACCCACCCACAATTCCTGCCGGCCCGAGACTCGAACTCACAACCCTTCGATTGTGAGTCCGATTCGCTAACCACTAGGCCACGACTTCCCCTAGAGCACTTTCATAAGGTTTCTCAGTGGGTGCATCACTGAGTGGGGAGAACCTGTTTAATGTTTTGATCGGAACAGAAGAGCGGTGTTTTGACCCACGACTACGCTGCCTCACCGTCACCCAGTTGCCCTGCTGCTGGGGCTCTGTTTCCGGAACCGAACAATGTACAGGAATCCCTGAGCTAGACGCATCCAAAGCCGTATCTAGAGCCCTAACATTCTTACTGTCCTCAATTAAAGTTTGGATGCCTTTCTCTAATTCTTAAATCTTCTCTGTCAGCCTAACTATTTCCCTGCATTTATCACATGTGAATCCCTCATCTGCGACAGAGATAGATAAACTGTACATGTGGCAAGAGGTGCAAATAACAATGACAGGAGAAGCCATTATTCACCATGCTTGATGAAATATTCTTACCACAGTTGTTTGATGAACTTGTGAAAAACTGGAGCGAGAGGAGAGGAGAAAAGAAAACAGCTATAGGTTCGAATGAAAACGCTAATGACAAGCTAGCAAGAGTGCTAACGCAATGCAGGTGTACTGCACTCAAGGATATAAAATAAAAGTGAAAGATCAAAATTAATCTTATAAGATTGATCGATAATCTGAGAAATATGGTGTGAATTAAGTAAAATTTTATCACTTTAAAAAACAGAGAGTGATAGTAAGATAAAGATTCTAGAGAGAAAAAAAAGCTACACAGGGCTACGATCAGCTACAGCAAGGCCACTAAGCAGGAAGCAGAGAAAACACTGTCCAACAGCGACATCCGACACCTCTCTCTCACCACAAGCTGGCGCACAAGTGACATCAGCAACCATCGACGCACTGGTTTAATAGTTAATTCTGTTTCACAACAAAATTAAATACAAGTATACAAAAATAAATATACTTTACATTCCTGAACATGTTATGCATTAAGCAAGAAAAATAAAATACATACATACATACATAAAAAAAAAATTCTCAACTAGCAGAAATATTGACACAAATATTCCATTAATCCATCTATTTGACTAGGTTACACACACATAGGAATTTATGCAAATGAGCTGCAGCTCCCTGCCCTCTTTTCCAGAATAGGGCAGAGCCTTTACAGCTTGTACCTCTTCTCTGTTTGGTTTTGATTATCATGTCTATCATGCTGAAATAATGCGTTTTAAAGCCAGATTAGTTTAAACTTGTGGTACACCATTGCCACTTGCATGGTGGCATCGTGGGTGGAAACGTGCATATTAAGGGGCAGAGATATTATAATAAGATTCTTATCTATGTCACAGAGGGAGTGAAATCTGAAGCACTAGTTTGTTTTTTTTTTTTTCACACACACACACACACACACACACACACACACACACACACACACACACACACACACACACACACACACACACACACACACACACATTTCCAGTTCTATCAAAACTTTAAACACTGAAAGTTAAGTACTTCTGAGCATCACTGCTGTCCCACATTCATAACAGTGTCAGGAAAGACAATTCTGTTCAGTAAGTTACAAGATTACAGTTGAATTCATCATGTCATGTTTAAATTGATCTCCAGCCACACACAGGAACACCTGATTTTTTTTTTCCTCTCTATTCCACTCATGGAATTACAAAGGTCCCAGAGTTGCTCATTTCTTGAATTCAAAGATCAGTAACTGATGTAATGTTTGATAAAGGATCCCTTGGTCAGCATGTGAACTTTAAACAGCCAATGAGGTGAACCTTGTCAAAGTATATCATAAACCTTATATGCCAGATTGGTGTGTTACAAGATTGTGTAAACCTGAATGATAAAAAGCAAGAAGTCATTGTTAACAGTGGAGAAACTTGATGGTTTGGTTAAAAAATGAGGGACTATGATGACATCACAAATTTTTTGGGAACATGGGGTCCATTCCAGCTGACTGTTTTCTTTGCATTAGCTATAAGTATCCTTCCAAATGGTTTTGTGGGCCTCTACATTGTTTTTGTGGGGGACACGCCATCTCATGAGTGTCTGATTCCTGAGGAGTACAACATCAGTGATGTTTGGAGAGAAGCTGCAATCCCAATGGTGATTCAAGACGGGGTTTTAAAACGCAGTTCCTGCACCAGATACAAAATGGAAACAGTCAGGAATTTTTCTGTGCTTAACTACACCCCAAATGTGGAGGTCAATGTCAGCGAGATTGAGCTCGAGTCCTGTGTGAACGGCTGGAACTACAGTAAAGAGATTTACGAGTCTACAACAGTGACAGAGGTGAGTTGACTGCTGATGTACTATCACTCTACAGTCTTATGTCCAACTGCCCTAATGCTTCTTGAGATAAAGCTATGGAGAGGTTTGTAGATGATCATTCAGACAAATGAAAAATTGCATTCAATATTTTATATTAAATACTCTCAGTCCAATAACGTTTAAATAAGCATAAGTATTTTACTCAATGCCTACTTAAAACCTATTCTTAAATATCTTCCTTTGAAGTCACTGCCACGTTGACTCGCTAAGAACAAATTTCTGATTAACAAAGGACAAGAAATTTGAAAAATGGATACACTCATAAAGAGCACAATAAGTATATGAATATAACATTACTGGTGAGAGCATAAAGAACTAAAATTAACTGTAGATTTAAAAAAAAAAAATTTTTTATTGAATCCTTCACGTTAATTTCTTAACTACTGTAATGTGTTTACTGGGAAGCAGATAATATTTAACTGCATACCTCCAACTTATTAAATATTACATGAAAGCGAGATAAAAAAAAAACAAGGTTGCGCAGTCCTGCTGCTGGAAATCTAGCTCTCTGCAGACTTCAGCTCCAGTCCTGCTGTGTGTGAGGATCAAGAGCTCTTTGAAGAGCAGGTCATATGGTTTTTTGAAAAATATCTCTTTTGCAGTTTATAATCTGCAAAGTTTATAATCAAAAAGGTGCATGATAAATAAATATATTGTCTCTCAAAAGAGAATGTTGGTTCTAAATGGCCTTAACAAGTTGTTATATTTTCAAATCTTTTGCCTGTCACTGGTATACGTCACTGGGTAACACATTCCCCGCCTGACTGCGAAATATGAACACTCTGACCTGTCGACAAACACATCCGCTATTAGTGTGTTTACATGATGTTGAGAACACGCTGTGTTCAAGGATACCACAGAAATACAATTCGAACCTTTTGTTGTCTGCTTGTCATTTTACCAAGGACTTCTTCTCTAATCTTGGCTTTAATCTTCGTTGGCTTCTAATTTTTTTAAGACTACCAAGCTATTCGAACCACAACCTGTAAGTACGATTGATACATTGTGTACATTTTAAATTGAGTGCTCAAAAAAGATTTTGTGCTAATATGTGATGTATACCTAGTGCAGATTTAGGTTTCCAGGTAAAGCACAATATCACTGTCTTACTGAAGGATTTCTGATAATTCACAGTGAATCTACTATTTCCTAAGAATGTGTCGATTATTGTAGACTGATGTTGTTCTAATTACTTAGTTAAATAATAAAGAATATAATCGTTGTGAAATGGTTATGTATTTTGCTGCACCGGCAGTTCTAGGGTTAATGCTGGAGAGGTTAGGTTAGGCTGGTGCTCCTGTGATACAGCTGTTCTGTGTTCTGATTAAAAGTTAAGACTGTCTTTTGTCTGTCATTCTTCAAACATTACAGTAGACATACAGTACGGACCAAAAGTTTGGACACACCTTCTCATTCAAAGAGTTTTCTTTATTTTCATGACTATGAAAATTGTAGAGTCACACTGAAGACATCAAGGGCTATTTGACCAAGAAGAGAGTGATGGGGTGCTGCGCCAGTTGACCTGGCCTCCACAGTCACCGGACCTGAACCCAATCAAGATGGTTTAGGGGTGAGCTGGACCGCAGACAGAAGGCAAAAGGACCAACAAGTGCTAAGCATCTCTCGGGGAACTCCTTCAAGACTGTTGGAAGACCATTTCAGGTGACTACCTCTTGAAGCTCATCAAGAGAACGCCAAGAGTGTGCAAAGCAGTAATCAAAGCAAAAGGTGGCTACTTTGAAGAACCTAGAATATGACATATTTTCAGTTGTTTCACACTTTTTTGTTATGTATATAACTCCATATATAATTCCGCATGTGTTAATTCATAGTTTTGATGCCTTCAGTGTGAATCTACAATTTTCATAGTCATGAAAATAAAGAAAATTCTTTGAATGAGAAGGTGTGTCCAAACTTTTGGTCTCTACTGTATTTTGGTTCACAAGCTGTTTTGTTTCATCAGTAAATCACGTTAGCACTCGGCTAACGTATCCACCAAGTGTTCACAGTTTAGCAGCTAATCTTTAGCAGTGGGCACGATACGTTTGCATAAGTGTTTTTGTATTTTATGTCATTATTATGAGAACAGATTGAAGCACTACAGGTACATCTCAATAAATTAAAATGTCATAGAAAAGTTCATTTATTTCAGTAATTCAACTAAAATTGTGTAACTCGTGTATTAAATAAATTCAATGCACACAGACTGAAGTAGTTTTCAAGTCTTTGGTCCTTTTAATTGTAAAAATTTTTGGCTCACTGTGATGAGTGGGGCGGGGCCGAGAGACGTGGGAACAGGAGCTAGGCCGGTGGATTGGAGATGAGCGACACCTGTTTGACCCACCGGTCTCGAGTCCCACGGAGGAGATGGAAGGATATAAAACTGGAGCGACGACAGTGAAGGACGAGAGAGGACCAGGCCTGGACTTTTTGTATTTGGTTTTTATTTGTGTGTGTCAGTCATCCGTGAGGGGCTGACGCGCTGTTTTGTCTTTATTTTGATTATTAAAGCTTTCATTTTGATTGTCTGCCGGTTCCCGCCTCCCTTCTGCCGTCCGTGAGGGAGCGGAGGAGTCGGCGCAGTTCGCCAGGGGGCTGGAGCCTGCTGCCTCCGTGAAGGCATCCGGAGGGGCAGGGAACGGAGGACTCCTGCCGGCTGCCCAAAATCGGAGGAGCCGCCGCCATCCACCGGGCGGCGGAGGAGTGTCGTGCCGTCCGCCAAGGGCCGTCCAGTGCCACCGCCAGGCACCGCGGAGGAGATCACCCAGCTGGTGGAGGGCCGAGCAGCAGTGCGTCTGGGAAACAGATTTTTTTTTTCTCCTCTCTCCCCTCTCTCCCCTCTGTCGCTCCTGCTTCCATCTCCTTTTCTCTCGCCTCGTCTGTCCTACCCCCAGGTTCCCGCAGGTCACCGTGAGCGATCCCCCCGGAGGGAGGGCGGGGGGGTGGGGAGTAGAGCGCAGTCTCGTTAGTCTTCCCACGTCTCTCGGCCCCGCCCCACTCGTCACATACCCCCATCGCCCCTCGCAGGCCGGGGCCGAGAGACGTGGGAACAGGAGCGAGGCCGGTGGAGTGATTGGAGATGAGCGACACCTGTTCGACCCACCGGTCTCGAGTCCCACGGAGGAGATGGAAGGATATAAAACTGGAGTGACGACAGTGAAGGACGAGAGAGGACCAGACCTGGACTTTATTTTGTATTTGGTTTTTATTTTTGCGCATCAGTCATCCGTGAGGGGCTGACGGGCTGTTTTGTCTTTATTTTGATTATTAAAGCTTTCATTTTGATTGTCTGCCGGTTCCCGCCTCCTTCTTCCCGAAGATTATGGAGTTTTTATCGTTACACTTGTAACCCTATTGAGCTGATGGTATTTCAGCCATCTGTTTCATATTAATGAATCCTAACTATACCACATTCTGCACTCAAAGACCAGAACGTGAGTAACCCAGGACTTTGAGTTTTACTACATCTTCCAACATAATTCACCATTTGGGGCGCCGGGATGTCGGCAACATCCTGCCGTGGGTGACAGTTATTACACCTTAGAGAGAGTCTCCAGAGACACTCGCGGGAGCCTCAAAGGAGAAACTAAACCCACACATCCCTGAACACACGCCCACAAATGTTTTATCTTACACTCATCATGTAAATCCTTAATAATGTGTATTTTGAATAGGTTTGTGTATTGCATAAAAATGGTTAATCCTGTGATGTGAGGATTATAAGTATGACTTGTAAATAGGAAAGGTTTCTCCTCATTTTAACTTTCTCAAATAGAATCATGAGCTGTAACCCAACTCCTTCAGAGTCGTAAACTTTACGACTGCATCTGGTAGAAACAGGGAAGCCAGCTATCGCTGGAATTTCTATAAGGAAAGGGAAAAGCACCCTTTTAAGTGTATAAAATATATCGCTTTTTGTGCTTAGATGTCTCCCCATATCAAATTGGAGTATCTGCAATTGTATCATGTGTTAATTTCAAATGTCAAATGTGTGTAATTCTGCATTTAAAAATGTAACTTCATGTTTTGATAATTTATATATGTCAATCTTGATGTCTGTGTAATCGTCATGCTTTGACGAACTCATTTATCTAAAGCAAATTAATGAAAAATGTATTAATCTGGAATTATGAATGTGCTAGGATATCACTGTTGAAATCTGATAAACCCTAATTTATTAGGGTGGGTGTTTCCACAGAGACAAAGGAACTTTTTCCCGCTTCAGATCGCGGACGTTCATTGGTTGTTCACGCGAACAGAGGCGTGAACCATTTCAAGCTATAAGGACTGACCCAGGAAGTTCTCTCTCTTCCTTTCTCTTCTTTTCTTCGCTGGTCCGCGCTCTCTTCTGGTCCTCGCTCTTCCCGTACGCGCTGCTTGCGCGGCCTTAGGCCGCGCTCCTACCGCCCTCCCCCTCAGCACATGGGCTGAGAGGACAGCCATTCTCATGACTCCTTCGGAAGCTTTAGTTTTCGTTGTTTTGTTTATTTTCTTTACTAAGTTTATTCACCTATTCGCCTCTCCACACGAGGAAGACGAACTCTGAAACATTGTTTTCTTTGAACTTTCAAATATCGTGCGATTCCGCAGCAGTCCGGACACCGAGAGGACAAAGCACAGATTGACGCACGCTACACGCATACGGCTCCAGCACACACACAGAACCCCATGCAAGTATTCATTCTCTATGGAGATCTTAAATGCTGCTGAAGTGGTCTATAATCTGAGTTCTATGTTGTCTCTCAGAGGTTAATGTCTGTTGGTTTCTCTCATTTATCATGCCTTTTCT
The DNA here is from genome assembly GCF_963082965.1 of Carassius carassius. Classification (NCBI taxonomy): domain Eukaryota; kingdom Metazoa; phylum Chordata; class Actinopteri; order Cypriniformes; family Cyprinidae; genus Carassius; species Carassius carassius. The sequence continues at coordinate 459,028 of NW_026775139.1, read as the reverse complement.
CTCATTCTCTTTCTCTCCCTCTCCCTCATTTAGATTTCGTTATGTCTTGTACAAAGTTTACTGTATATATTTGTCGTACGCGTATTTACTCTGTATAAATCGTAGTTGATGTATTATTAGTTCAATTATTAAATTCCATATACTCCAGATTGTCTGTCTAAGTTGCTCATGTTACGAAGTCAATGAAATGCCGATCTTAGCTACAAAGCTCATCTGTTACTTTTAAGTAATATAAATTTTTATAAGGACAGGATAATGGTTTCATGGCCAGAAACTATTCGTCCTGGAATTATAGGAAGTGATAGCGTTACTGAGAATTAATAAAACAAATCTTACGGCCGTTTGCTGGACGAACCACGTTTGATTTACATTAATTTCTAGTAAAAGATATCACAATAATTGATATGAAGAATAGAATATTGAAATATTAATGAGTAAATTACAGTGCCTTGTGATGAGTTATTAATATATACAATTGACCTATTTTTCATCTTCAATAAATTGAATGCAACTGTAATATGATATATATATATATATATATATATTAATCATATTTCTGATTAATTACCCAAATTCCCTTTATATCATTTGAGTTAATTATTATGTACGACCCAGTGTTGCTACACACTCACATTTAACAAAAGCCCACCAGTTCACTTTCTCAGCAAATAAGAATATTTCAAAAGACCAATAAAAAAAGTTGTTGGCCTTCTGGAAAGTATGTTCATTTAATGTACATGTACTCAATACTTGGTAGGGGCTCCTTTTGCTTTAATTACTGCCTCAATTCAGCATGGCATGGAGGTGATCTGTTTGTGGCACTGCTGAGGTGGTATGGAAGCCTAGGTTTCTTTATAGTGGCCTTCAGCTGGTTCAGGTCTGGTGAGTTTGCTGGCAAGTCAAGCACACCGACACCATGGTCATTAATTAAACCCACTTTTGGTGCTTTTGGCAGTGTGGGCAGGTGCCAAATCCTGCTGGAAAATGAAATCAGCATCTTCAAAAAGCTGGTCAGCAGACTTTTTGACTTTGGTTTTCAAAAAACACAATGGCCCAACACCAGCAGATGACATTGTACCCCAAATCATCAAAGACTGTGTCAAGTCAAGTCAAGTCACCTTTATTTATATAGCGCATTAAACAAAATACATTGCGTCAAAGCAACTGAACAACATTCATTAAGAAAACAGTGTGTCAATAATGCAAAATTACAGTTAAAGGCAGTTCATCATTGAATTCAGTGATGTCATCTCTGTTCAGTTTAAATAGTGTTTGTGCATTTATTTGCAATCAAGTCAACGATATCGCTGTAGATGAATTTACCCCAACTAAGCAAGCCAGGGGTGACAGCGGCAAGGAACCGAAACTCCATCGGTGACAGAATGGAGAAAAAAAACCTTGGGAGAAACCAGGCTCAGTTGGGGGGCCAGTTATCCTCTGACCAGACGAAACCAGCATTTCAATTCCAGGCTGCAGCAAAGTCAGATTGTGCAGAAGAATCATCTGTTTCTTGTGATCTTTTCCTGGTGGTCATCTGAGACAAGGTCTTTACAGGGGATCTGTATCTGGGGCTCTAGTTGTCCTGGTCTCTACTGTCTTTCAGAGATGTAGAGGTCCTTTCTAGGTGCCAATCCACCATTTGGTCTGGATACGTACTGGATCCGAGTGACTGCAGTGACCCTCTGATCTGGATACAGACTGGATCTGGTGGCTACGGTGACCTCGGAATAAGAGAGAAAAAGACTACTATTAGCGTAGATGCCATTCTTCTAATGATGTATCAAGTACATTGGGTGTTATGGGAAGTGTTCCCAGTTCCGGTTTACCTAATTAATGCAGCCTAAAAATCCTTTAACGGATTTGGATATTAAAAGCATATTAGTATGTTATGTGTAAGCCAGGATAAAGAGATGGGTCTTCAATCTAGATTTAAACTGCAAGAGTGTGTCTGCCTCCCAAACAATGTTAGGTAGGTTATTCCAGAGTTTAGGCACCAAATAGGAAAAGGATCTGCCACCAGCAGTTGATTTTGATATTCTAGGTATTATCAAATCGCCTGAGTTTTGAGAAAGTAGCGGACATGGAGGATTATAATGTAACAGGAGCTCATTCAAAATACTGAGGTGCTAAACCATTCAGGGCTTTATAAGTAATAAGCAATATTTTAAAATCTATACGATGTTTGATAGGGAGCCAGTGCAGTGTTGACAGGACCGGGCTAATATGGTCCTACTTCCTGGTTCTAGTAAGAACTCTTGCTGCTGCATTTTGGACTAACTGTAGTTTGTTTACAAAGCATGCAGAACAACCACCCAATAAAGCATTACAATAATCTAACCTTGAAGTCATAAATGCATGGATTACCATTTCTGCATTTGACATTGAGAGCATAGGCCATAATTTAGATGTATTTTTGAGATGGAAAAATGCACTTTTACAAATGCTAGAAAGTGGCTTTCTAAGGAAAGATTGCTATCAAATAGCACACCTAGGTTCCTAACTGATGACGAAGAATTGACAGAGCAGCCATCAAGTCTTAGACAGTGTTCTAGGTTATTACATGCAGAGTTTTTAGATCCTATAATTAACACCTCTGTTTTTTCAGAATTTAGCAGTAAAAAAATTACTCGTCATCCAGTTTTTTATATCGACTATGCATTCCATTAGTTTTTCAAATTGGTGTGTTTCACCGGGCCGCAAAGAAATATAGAGCTGAGTATCATCAGAATAACAGTGAAAGCTAACACCATGTTTCCTGATGATATCTCCCAAGGGTAACATATAAAGCGTGAAGAGTAGCGGCCCTAGTACTGAGCCTTGAGGTACTCCATACTGCACTTGTGATCGATATGATACCTCTTCATTTACTGCACCGAATTGATGGCGGTTATATAAGTACGATTTAAACCATGCTAATGCACTTCTATTAATACCAACAAAGTGTTCAAGTCTATGCAAAAGAATGTTGTGGTCAATTGTGTCAAAAACAGCACTAAGATCCAATAGAACTGATAGAGAGATACAAACACGATCAGATGATAAGAGCAGGTCATTTGTAACTCTAAGGAGAGCAGTCTCAGTACTATGATACGGTCTAAATCCTGACTGGAAATCCTCATAGATAGCATTTTTCTCTAAGAAGGAATATAATTGTGAGATACTACCTTTTCTAGTATCTTGGACAGAAAAGGGATATTCAAGATTGGTCTATAATTAACTTGTTATGTGGGGTCAAGTTGTGTTTTTTTAATGAGAGGCTTAATAACAGCCAGTTTGAAGGTTTAGGGGACATATCCTAATGACAATGAGGAATTAATAATAGTCAGAAGAGGATCTATGACTTCTGGAAGCACCTCTTTTAGGAGCTTAGATGGTATAGGGTCTAACATAAATGTTGTTGGTTTAGATGATTTAACAAGTTTATACAGTTCTTCCTCTCCTATGGTAGAGAATGAGTGGAACTGTTCCTCAGGGGATCTATAGTGCACTGTCTGATGCGATACTGTAGCTGATGGCTGAATGGTTACAATTTTATTTTTAATAGTATCGATTTTAGAAGTAAAGTAGTTCATAAAGTCATTACTGCTGTGATGTTAGGAAATGTCAACACTTGTTGAGGCTTTATTTTTCGTTAATTTAGGCACTGTATTGAATAAATATCTGGGGTTATGTTTGTTTTCTTCTGAAAGAGAAGAAAAGTAGTCGGATCTAGCAGTTTTTAATGCTTTTCTGTAGGATAGGTTACTTTCCCGCCATGCAATACGAAATACCTCTAGTTTTGTTTTCCTCCAGCTGCGCTCCATTTTTCGGGCTGCTCTCTTTAGGGTGCGAGTATGCTCATTATACCATGGTGTCAGACTGGTTTCCTTAACCTTCCTTAAGCGTAAAGGAGCAACTCTATTTAAAATGTTTAAAAAGATAGAGTCCATAGTTTCTGTTACATCATCAAGTTATTCTGAGGTTTTGCATATACTAAGGAATTCGGATACATCAGGAAGACAAATTAAAAAGCAGTCTTTTGTGGTAGAAGTGATGGTTCTACCATACTTGTAACAAGAAGTAGAAAATTTACAATTTTGGCTATATGAAGTTTGCACAAAACTAAATAATGATTTGAGACATCATCACTTGGCTGCATAATTTCAACACTATCAACATCAATTCCATGTGAAAGTATTAAATATAGAGTATGATTTCGACAATGAGTAGGTCCTGAAACGTGTTGTCTAACCCCAATAGAGTTCAGAATGTCTATAAATGCTGATCCCAGTGCATCTTTTTCATTATCAACATGGATATTAAAATCACCAAGTATTAAAACTTTATCTGCAGCCAGAACTAACTCGGATTTAAAATCACCACTCACAACTCTTTAATAAACTCTGTATGGTGCCCTGGTGGCCTGTATACAGTAGCCAGTACAAACATCACAGGGGATTTATCATTAACATGTGTTTCTCTAGATAATGTTATGTGAAGCACCATCACTTCAAACGAATTATACTTGAAGCCTGCCCTCTGAGAAATCCTGAAAACATTGTTATAAATTGAAGCAACACCTCCCCCTTTGCCTTTTGGACGCGGCTGATGTTTATAACAGTAATCTTGGGGGGTGGACTCATTTAAAATAATGTAATCATCAGGTTTTAGCCAGGTTTCTGTCAAACAGAGCACATCTAGATTATGATCAGTGATCATATTATTTACAAAAAGTGTTTTCATAGAAAGGGATCTGATGTTCAATAAGCCAAGCTTTATCATTTGTTTATCCATATTGCACAGAGGTAGGTAGAGTACCCAAAAACTTTACTCAAGTAAAAGTAAAAGTACTTCTAGAAATATTTACTCAAGTACAAGTAAAAGTACTAGTCTTGAATGGTTACTTGAGTAAGAGTAAAAGAGTATCGGATAAAAAATCTACTCAAGTAGTTAGTTACTAGTTACTTTGGGTCATATATACTGAGCCTATTTTTATTTAGATATATAGATAAAATGTATGTAATGTATGTGTGCGTGTATAAATGTATATATTTCATCAGCCTTTACTCCAATTTATGTAATTTATTATAAAACCTTGTCTGTTTACTTAAGTAACAGATATAGGTGTCATGCCTTAACATATTTTTAATACGACTGACTTTATATTAAATGTGAATTTAACATTGAAAGTTAATGTGATATAAATATTGCTATTAAGCTTTCATTGTTCAGAAAGAGAGCAAATAACATTTACATTATTAAAGATCATTTTCACTGACAGTCTAGATTTCAATCACTCCCAGAAACTCCCATTAAAATCACTGAAACTGTTAACACTGTGAAATCAATATCTTAATTAAAGATTCGTACACACATCTGCACTTTGTAAGAGGTATTCAGTCAGTGAGCGAGTGAAGGAAGCAGCGGCATTTTAGCGATGACTCATCGGAACACCTCCGATTGGCCAATGCTTTAATAAGCTCAAAAGAATCATGTGTGATTGGTTATAATGCGCAGTGCTGTAAAAACGCATCTGTCTCTGGCTCAGCACCAGCCAGCGATCACAGATCTGAATTTAGCAGCTGATGATATGACTTGCTGAACGTACTCGCACCAGTGTGATTGTTTTAAAATTAATAAAATCTTAATCGGCTGTTTTTTGTCTTTTGGAAGCTGCATTCAACATGACTCCCCTCTGTTATAAGCCACACACGTACAACAAACTAATGTCACAGTGGTATCGTGTACTGTAATCGAATGTAGCCGAGGTTTGTTGAACCCTCAATAAAATTGTTACTCTTAACTTGGTTTGGACGTTTTTTGCAAGTGCTTGCAAGTTCACACACCTCTTTAATGTTATTTTTAGTGATCTCCGACTGGCGAAGTCATGAATAACAATCTTACTGTATTTATGTTTAGCATTAGACAGCACTTTTAAATTTGCCAAGAGGTCATGCGCTCTGGCTCCCGGTAAACATTTGACTATGGTGGCTGGTGTCTCTATATTAAAGAACCGTACAATAGATCGCCAATAACTAGAGCACTTTCATCAGGTTTCTCAGTGGGTGCATTACTGAGTGGGGAGAACCGGTTCTTCTATTTCAGCCTAACTATTTCCCTGCATTTATCACATGTGAATCCCTCATCAGCGACAGAGGTAGATAAACTGTACATGTGACAATAGCAGGAGAAGTCATTACTCACCGTGCTTGATGAAATATTCTTACCACAGTTGTTTGATGAACTTGTGAAAAACTGGAGCGAGAGAGAGGAGAGGAGAAAATAAAACAGCGATAAGTTCGAATGAAAACGCTAATGACAAGCTAACTAGTGCTAACGCAATGCAGGTGTACTGCACTCACGGATATAAAATAACAGTTAACGATCAAAATGTATATTGTATAACAAACTTAACTTTGGAAACTTAACACTGGATGTATATATATATATAGATTGTTTTTTATGCCTTTCTCATCTGTTGCCATAAAGTTACACTGGCCCTTTAAGAATCATGGCTGCATGAGTCTTGTGAAGTGATGCGAGAGCTACGGATGAGCAGCTTGAGTTATCATTGCAGGGTGAATGTTCTCCGTGAAGTGGAGGATCGTTGACATTAAAATCCATTAAATCACTGAATATAGAGAAATATGCACATACAGTGAGTTATAAACTCATTCTCTGTGGTATGGTGACTCGGATGGCTGTGTAACTTTGCACATCAACAGTGATTGCTGATGAACCTGTCAGTGGGGAAGCTAACCGTTTCTCTACAAAGCATGTGTTGTTGATTTAATCTGTATAAGTGCACTGCAGAAAACTTCACTTGTGCATACCTTAATGCAGAACAGTGTTATTAATGCATAGTTATTTTATTTAGAGCGGAGAAAAGTGCTCCACATAGACCCTTGGTGTTTCCGTGGCGAGTGTAAAGCATTCAAGAGAGTGTTCACATTTATTGATTGTAAAATTGTTTAATAGTGTTTCACTGGAGTGAAATGGTATTATTGTTCTTAGGTCATGTGTTTCAAATGTTAAGGAAAAGTTTTGTATTTTGTCCTTTTATCATCAGAGGGAAATCAAGTCAGCATAGGCCGTGATAACATGCTAAAGTGGTGATGAGCTGTAAGTTTGAATCATCAAATTCATTTCTGAAGTGTCTGCGGTCTTGGGTGACGGGATGGGGGGGCTTATGATATTAGACTTCGTAGCCTATAATAAAAGATAATGAATTTCAAACCTTAACCAAACACATTTTTATTCAAAGATCAACCTTCTTTCATTACTCTTTAGTCTGCCACAAGAAACAACAACATTAAAATCATGAACTCAAATGTCATTGTAAAAAAAAACAAAAAAAACAATGACTGTTGTAACAGTGCGTAAATCAGACCTTTCTGTAACGCTAACGCTAATGAGCTTAAACATATTTTTTTGTACACAGTGCCGCGAACTGTCAATCACTCCTGTACGCGTGCATCACTGTCCTCCTCGCAGCTGCAACAACTTGCGCTCTCTTCATCAAGATTTAAAACAAAAAGGGGAAAAAAAGGTCGTATTTTCTTTGTGCATATAGATTAATTTGATAAATGAATATCTAAATTCGTGCCTAGCCGCCTACGGTATTTTTTTAGAACTTAGAAAAAAGATGCTGCAGCCAATGAGCAGCCGGCGGGGGCTGGTTGCAGGACGACTCAACCTCCGCAGACAGTTTTTAATGTTTATCAGACAATAACTACTCAAGATTTTGCTTTAGTATAATTTTCGGGACAATTAGGGCCAGATTCGGGATTCAGGACAACAGTTTGGATTTCGGGACTGTCCCAAATTTTTTGGGATGTCTGGTCACCCTACCTGAAAGAGCTACTGCATTACTTCATTAGCTTGCTTCTGACCTGCAGCGATATCTTTCAGGGTTGGTGGGATGTCAGCCAGCGAGTCATCTGATTCTGACTGTGTTGTTTTAGTACTCAGAGTCTAAAGCCAGGAGAGCATATTAAGTGTTGTTCACTGTATTTGAATATTTACAGAGCCGAGTGTGCGCGTTTCACACACCCTCTCCGGCCACGTTGAGTTGTTGACTGACAGCAGCAAAAGCGATGCATGCACTTTTCACCTGTAAAACTCAAGGGTGTATGGGTAATGTAGTCTCTGCTCTCTGTGGGACGAATTAGGAAGCTTGCATTGTGAAGGGCGCTCTGAAAAGCGGAAGCGCAGGCAAGAGATAAAAACCTCTATTAAAACAGATGTCCAAATGAATGTACCGGTATGCTAAAAGCACATTCTGGGCGCACGGAGAGGTGGCGGTACGCTCAAGAGCTATATTTGTAAGTGGCGGTACTGAGTACCGGTGCATACCGGCCCACTTAAAGCACTGAGCACCAGCACCTGTTCACAATCATCCCTTCAGCTCAGCTCCACATAAAAGCAGACACCACAGTTACCCAAGTTGTCTGATCTCATAGCTGCAAAGCGGATTCACTCCTGTTGCTTAGCTACCTGCATTGACTCACTACTAACCTCGCTACTTACCTCTTATTGATCCATTCTCCTAGACTCCTGTGTTTCTTCAGTGTCTCTCCATCGTTCCTCCCGAGTGTCTCCTACGATCCCTTCTCCAAGCTCTCCTCTCCAGCGTGAACCCTGAGGTGTATGCAACGTGTCTGCCATCCTGGTCACCCCACCAGCGGCTCTGGAAATTCCCAATACCCCCTCCTGTCAGTCAAGCCTGACTCTGTGATCTCACCGAACTATCTCACCTGCAGATCTCCTGTGTTCAACTAATTACACCTGTCAATAAATCTAAATCACTCTTACCTTCTGTCTCAGAGTCCGTGTGTTACAGAAGATCGGACCTATAACAGAAGATGAGCAAGCCGGACCCGTTTCAGGAACTGGTGAATTTGCTAAGGCGAGTACTGCAACCTACCACCCCACCGCCAGTCTCCCCAGCCCGGCCTCAACCAGCTCCACACACTCCTTCCAGTTCCCCACCTCGAGTGGTCTATTCGAGCCCCGTCACCAGACCAGCGCCCAGGTGCGGCGGAGGATTGCAACGGGTTCCTCCTCCAATGCTCTCTCGCCATTCACACCCAACCGCACTTATATCCTTCTGAACACTTATAAGTTGCTTTTGTGATCTCGTCTCTCACAGGTCCCGCACTCCGTTGGGCCGAAACCATCTGGTCGCATGCTGGTCCCGCTACTCAAACCTATGAGAACTTCATTGCACACTTTTGGGAAGTATTTAATACCACAAAAAGCGATTCATCAATCGGTGAGCAATTATACCAACTTAAGACAAATTGTCTATACATGAGTATACCCTACAGTTTAGAACCTTTGCGGCCTCCAGTGGATGGAAAGAGGTGTCATTGATCACACCTTCCGCCAAGGTTTAGAACCCAGACTCCGCCTCCAAATGGCGACGTTAGATGATTCCCAAGGCCTTGAAAGTTTTATTTAGCATGCCAGCAGATGTTCGAATCACATACAATCTTGTCTCCAGGAGTGCTCACCAGCCAGCCCAACAACCCGTTACCACCGTGCCATTACCCAGACCCCTCATGAAGCCGACCCAGAACCCATGCAGACTGACTCTAACCGCTTAACACCCACGGATGAACCAAGTCTTATGCCTCTACTGTGGCGTGAGTGGGCATCATATCCTCACCTGTCCCCTTCATCCTCCTCGACCTGTGGTGAGTTTCTTAAAACCGACACCTATTAAGATGAATCCACTCACCACTACTGCCCAACTTACTGCTGCCCACATCACCCTTCCAGTTACCGGCCTCCTCGACTCTGGCTCAGCCAGGAACTTCATCTCGGGGGAACCTCTGCTGTCAACTCAACCTATTGACCACCAACATTGAAACCACCTGCCAAATAGTCTCAATCACAGGCAAACCATTGAGCCGAAGGCACGTCCGATTCAGTGTGGGTCCAGTCAAATGAACATTGGCGTTCTGCACACAGAATCCATCAATCTCCTATTCCTCGAAGGCTCAACAGCCGATATTATTCTGGGTCATCCCTGGCTGGTGTAGCATAACCCAATCCTCTCCTGGTCATCTGGTGAGATTATACGGAGGGGTTACCAGTGTTTCCCTTCGTGTTTCCCCAGTCTTCCAGCTCCAATGACACCACATCCTTAGATCCTACCCCTAAATACCACTTCCATCGAAAGTACAATAGAAAAACGTTCCATCAACATCCCCACTTGTTACAAGGAATTCCACAATGTCTTCTGCCCTCACAAAGCCTCACAACTGCCTCCTCACTGCCCCTGGGATTGTGCGATTGATCTGATTCCGGGTGAGCCAGTGCCTCATGGGGAAATCTATCCCCTCTAATTACAGGAACAGAAGGCCATGGAGGAGTATGTGGAGGAAGCCCTCAAGCAAAGCTACATCATTCCATCTAACTCCCCTGCCGCTTCCAGCTTTTTCTTTGTGGCAAAGAAGGATGGAGGCTTGCGGCCCTGCATAGATTATCGAGCACTAAACCAGATCACTTTCAAGTTCCGGTATCCTCTTCCCCTCATCCCAGCCGCTCTGGAACAGCTCAGAGGAGCCACCATATTCACCAAGCTAGACCTATGTAGTGCATATAATCTCATCCACATTCGCAAAGGAGACGAGTGGAAGATGGCATTCGTGACCCCTACTGGCCACTACGAATACCAGGTCATGACGTATGGCCTCGTCTACGCCCCTTCCATCTTTCAAGACTTCATGCACGCAGTCCTCTGGGAGTATCTCAACTGCTTCGTAATCATGTATATTGATGACATCCTCATTTACTCCCAGAACCTCGCCAAACATTGCGTGCATGAAAGAAATGTCCTCTCCAAACTCTGAGAATTCCACCTCTTCCTTAAGGCTGAAAAATTTACATTTCATCAATCCTCCATTCACTTTCTGGGCTACATAATCAATGAAACTGGAATCCACATGGACGAGGGGAAGATTGAAGCAATCACCTCCAGGCCACAACCATCAAAGAACTCCAGCGTTTCCAAGGGTTCGCAAATTTCTAACGTAAATTCATCAAGAATTACAGCACCATCACTATTCCTATAACCAATCTCCTCTGTAACAAGCCCAAGTCTCTGTCCTGGACTCCAGCCGCCACCAAAGCCTTTGCCACCCTGAAACAAGCTTTCACCACCACTCCCCTCCTAGTACATCCAGATCCAGAACTCCCCTTTGTGGTTGAAGTGGATGCCTCCACCTCAGGAGTGGGAGCGGTCCTCTCCCAGCAGCAGGGCTCCCCTCCTCGACTCCATCCATGTGCCTTCATGTGCCTTCTTCTAGGAAGCTCAGCCCGGCCGAGAGAAACTACGACATTGGAAACCGTAAGCTACTGGCCATAAAATTAGCACTGGAGGAGTGGCAACACTGGCTAGAGGGTGCGGCTCATCCATTCATCGTCCTCACGGACCATAAGAATTTACAATACCTTAGAGAGGCCAAATGTCTAAATCCCCGCCTAGCCAGATGGGCACTTTTCTTCACCAGATTCCATTTCTCAATCTCTTACAGACCTGGTCTTTGAAACATCAAGGCCGATGCCCTGTCCCGACTCCATGGTCCCAAAGAAGGTATGGATGGACCTAAAGGTATAATGCCCACTCAACTTATTGCAAGCCCAATTCAATAGTCCTCACAGCCAGTAGCTGCGGAAGTACTTTACTTTATTGTCCACGTAGTGGAAATTTGTCTCTGGCTTCACATACATCAATACAACAACACATAACACATAAAATACAATACAATGGGGGGAATGTAATAAACAAAGCACACATCAATCATTACCATTTAAAATATTGACAGCATTTGGCACAAAGGATAATTGGTAAACCTTCCTAATTACTCGTGGTTGCCTATAACGTCTTCCAGATGGCAGCAGTTGAAACTTGCTATGTAGAGAATGAGAAACATCCCCTACTATCTTTAAAGCCTTTTCCTTACTTTTTCCATGATAAAGATCATTCAAGTGTCTCTGTGTCTTGCCAATTATTTTGCTTGCCCCAATCACAATCTTAGACAGTCTAGCTTTATTCACAACAGTCAGGTTACCATACCATGATGTCATATTAAAAACCAGAATACTTTCCACAAAAGTTTTATAAACCATTTCGAGTATAATCTTGCTCACACCAAAGTGATTCAACCTCCTAATTAGATGTAACCTCTGGTGAGCCTTCTTACAGATGCTATCAGTATTTTCTAAAAAATTTAGTTAGGCATCAATATATGTCCCCAAATACTTAAAATTACTGACAAATTCTATTGGATTTCCATTTAGTACTACAGGTTCCAACCCCAAAATATTACGCTTGTCTCCAGTTATTACCAACTCCTTTGTCTTATTTGTGTTTATCACCAGTGCACTCGACTGGCACCACTCAAAAAGTGCTTCAGCATGTTCATAATATACAGAAGCACTACCAACATCTCCCACTTTCATAAGACCCACAAGTGCCATATCATCGGCATATTTAAGGAGACTAAACCCCTCATTTTTTATCTTATACTCATTAATGTACAAAGAAAATAATATTGGTGATAGAATTGCTCCCTGAGGGGCTCCTGTATTTAATGTGATAATTCCAGACAGTTTGCCATTAATAGCCACTCTTTGCGGGCGATTAGATAGAAAATCTTTAATCCACCAGTTAAGTCCACCATTTACCCCCAAATCAATCAGTCGCTGAATTAAAATGTGAATCTTCATCGTGTTAAAAGCTGATGTGAAATCTAAAAACAAAATTCTAGCATAATTTGAAGTTAATTGTACATGCTCAGCAACTGAATTATATAATGTTAAAACTGCATCATCAGTACCTCTTGCTTTTTTATATGCGAATTGCAATGGATCCAAGACATCACTCACAAAATACATTAAGTGCCGCATAATTACTCTTTCCATACATTTCCCCAAAACAGATGTTAATGATATTGGTCTAAAATCATTTAACCCTTTTGCTCCTGTAACTTTGGGTACTGGGACAACTGTGGATACCTTCCATAGGTTTGGTACTATTCGTGTATTTAACAAAAGCTGGAATAACTGTGTAAAGACCCCGGTCAATTGATAAACACAATCCTTTAGTACACGCCCATTCAACCCATCAGGTCCAGGTGCCTTATTTGATTTTGTGCGGGACAAGCAGTATGCAATTTCATGTTCTTCCAGGGTAATGTTTTCATATAAGGGGATATCAGAACAGATCCTATCAACCTCAGTGCTACATTCACCAGTGTCAAATCTGCCAAAAAATACATTTAGTTTATTAGCAAAAGATGCATTATGAGATTGAGTGGGGTTCGTTTTCCTTCCCTTCCTTCCCATCATCACATTCAGTCCCTCCCAAGCTTGCTTTACATTACCCTTATAGAATTTACTTTCAATTTTATTTTTATATTCTAGTTTAGCACTTTTAATTTTCCCCCTAAGTTCTCTATTTTTCTCTCTAACTAGTTCCTTATCCCCCATCGTAAAGGCTACCTTCCTCTCATTAAGGCATACTTTTAAATCTTTTGTAAACCAATTCTTATTGTTTGGGTATATACATACAGTTTTTGTTTCAACACAGTTGCTCTCACAAAAATTTACGTCGGACGTAATACTTTCAGTGATATCATGAACATTGTCATTAGCATTAAAAAACAATTGCCAGTCTGTCTGTTCAAAACAGTCTCTCAGTTGTTCTTTGCTCCGTTCAGTCCACAAATGCACTTGTTTCACAGTCGGTTTCTCTCGTTTAACCTTAGCCCGATATCTGGGAAATAAATGTACAATATTGTGATCCGACTTCCCCAGAGGGGGGCGACAGATGGCTTTGTATCCTTCGGCAATATTGCCATAACATTTATCCAAGATACGCATGAGTCTAGTCGGGCAGTCAACATATTGATGTAGAGCAGGTAAAAAAGTTGACAGATCACATGAATTCATATCCGCCAGAATAAATACTGGTTGCTCAGGTGAGTGGGCCAGTGCTTCATTAAAACATTTTGCTATTTTGTTCCCGGCTTTCACATGATCCGGTCCAGGAACATATACTAAAATAATTGTTATTTGCCCAAACTCCCTGGGAAGATAGAAAGGTCTAAAAGCCACTGACAAGAGTTCATAATCCGGAGTACATACCTGTTCACATATACAAAATCGAGTGGCCCACCTATTATCCACGTAGATACACAGACCTCCTCCAACTGCTTTTTGAGATGCGGCTATATTTCTGTCCGCTCTTATCATTGTATATCCACTTATGTCGATGTCCTGTACTCCATCCTTTAGCCAGGTCTCAGTAAAACATATCAAGTTACTTTGTCTGAAATCGCTGTCATATTTCGCTTTCAATAGCAGTTCATCGGTTTTACTTCTTAGGGACCGTACATTTGAGAGGGTGATTACAGGTAAAGGAGGTTTATGGCCTCTTCTTTTTAATCTCAGTCGCACCTCACCTCTAGATCCTCGTTTCTTCGATGAAATCCTGTTCCATGTCTTTGTCCTAGAATTCCTTAAAAGCTCTTTGCAATTTTCAGGCAATTGCACTTGAGGACAAACATTCGGAAGATGCGGGATTAATAAAAGGAGTTCCTCCCGGGTGTACACGTGAGCTCCGCTTACGGCGTTCACCTCCGAACCCATCGCCACTAATAACTTCAACAGATATACAATCGCCCAATATGCGAAGCAGCTCATTTTCATAGTGGACGTAATGGCTAAAATAAAATAAAAAATAGAACAGCAAATACTTAAATCACGGGAATAAACAAACAAACAAACAAACCAACGAACTAACGCACGTGAAGCACTGGGTCAGCAGCAGAGCCGCGAGGAAGGATAGAATCTTGCAGTTGATGGAGATTTGTGGGATGCACATCCAGGGCACAAAGCTCCCGTTCCACCACATCCCAAAGATGCTCTATTGGGTTGAGATCTGGTGACTGTGGGGGCCATTTTAGTGCAGTTAACTCATTGCTATGTTCAAGACACCAATTTGAAATGATTTGAGCTTTGTGAAATGGTGCATTATCCTGCTGGAAGTAGCCATCAGAGGATGGGTACATGGTGGTCATGAAGGGATGGACATTGTCAGAAACAATGCTCAGGTAAGCCGTGGCATTTAAACGATGCCCAATTGGCACTAAGGGGCCTAAAGCGTGTCAAGAAAACATCCCCCACACCATTACACCACCACCAGCAGCCTGCCCAGTGGTAACAAGGCATGATGGATCCATGTTTTCATTCTGTTTACTCTTCAACTGTCCAATTTTGGTAAGCTTGTGCAAATTGTAGCCTCTTTTTCCTATTTGTAGTGGAGATGAGTGGTACCCGGTGGGGTCTTCTGCTGTTGTAGCCCATCCGCCTCAAGGTTGTGCGTGTTGTGGCTTCACAAATGCTTTGCTGCATACCTCGGTTGTAACGAGTCAGGTTATTTCAGTCAAAGTTGCTCTTCTATCAGCTTGAACCAGTCTGCCCATTCTCCTCTGACCTCTAGCATCAACAAGGCATTTTCGCCCACAGGACTGCCGCATACTGGATGTTTTTCCCTTTTCACACCATTCTTTGTAAACCCTCGAAATGGTTGTGCGTGAAAATCCCAGTAACTGAGCAGATTGTAAAATACTCAGACCGGCCAGTCTGGCACCAACAACCATGCCACGCTCAAAATTGCTTCAAAATCACCTTTCTTTCCTATTCTGACATTCAGTTTGGAGTTCAGGAGATTGCCTTGACCAGGACCACACCCCTAAATGCATTGAAGCAACTGCCATGTGATTGGTTGATTAGATAATTGCATTAATGGGAAATTGAACAGGTGTTCCTAATAATCCTTTAGGTATATATATATATATATATATATATATATATATAGTATATTTGATAACTAAACTTACACGCATGTGCTGATAGCGATGAAGTAAACTAACCCTGAAACACAACATACTCTGGAGCAGGTTGTGAATTCAGGGAATCGGTTGCAATGGCTACTAACATACCCTGAGAGAAAGTTAACCTCCGTTTTTGGAACTAAAAGCTGAGATTATACGTTTACATATAAACATACCCAGGTATATATCATAACCTGCTTTCTGGAATACTGCCCTGGTTCCCCTGTGTTTTTTCCCCCCCATGGACTCCATTACCCTAAATCCTTCACACTCCCTCACCTTGTTATACGTCACCATCCACTCTCATCAGCTGTCAGCACTCCTATAAAGCCACTGGCTGGCCTCACAGTTACAACTAGGCACACTTACTGGACACTATTTACCTTTCTGTGTTCACCTGAGCTTCTGTTGCTATCGAAAGACTCTGGTTACTCAATCAGCTAAGTTTCCTTGTTTTACTGTTGATACTTCCCTTCTCCTGCTGTCTCAATCTTCTGCTCCTAACCATAATAAAGCCTGTTGTCTTTGTCTCTTACCTGAGTGTTCCCTTTGTGTGTTGCTGATAATACTGAATAATACATAAGAAATTGCTGCTTTTCATATATTGAAAAATCATAATGTGTAATAAACTAAGAATACATGTCACACCTCTGTTTATCAATTTGCACTGGCTACCAATAGCTGCTTGCATAAAATTCATGGCATTGATATTTGCCTACAAAACTACCACTGGCTCTGCACCTATTTACCTAAATGTATTACTTCAGACTTATGTGCCTCTAGAAGCTTGCATTCTGCGAATGAACGTCTCTTGATTGTGCCATCCCAAAGAAGCACAAAGTCACTTTTACGGACTTTTAAATTAAATGTTCCCTCCTGGTGGAATGACCTGCCCAACTCAATCCCAGCAGCTGAGTCCTTAGCCATCTTCAAGAATTGGTTAAAAACACATCTCTTCCAAAAAAAACCCCTAAAATTCTAACTACCTTTTTAATCTTTTTGTATTATATTTTCTTTTAGCACTTATATATCATTGCTCTTTTTGTTGTTTTTGATTGATTCCATTGTTCTCATTTGTAAGTCGCTTTGGTTAAAGCATCTGCTAAATGACTAAATGTAAATGTAAATGTAATGTAATGTAAATGTAAAACTAAACTAATTTGATGTTCAATAATATCCTTCATAATATATAGAAGAACGTGATAAAATACAATACTGTGTACATATATTTTAACATGTGAACGTTTGTGTTTAGCTATGTCAACACAGGCATTAATTCATGAAGCAAAAAAATATTGACTTGGCAACAGTCTGCATGAGAAATAACACAGCTTGTTTTATAGTAATATTTAATGACATATGTGCTCAGTAGACAAAAATGTTTGAGAACTCTGACACAGACCAACTTCTACTTAAGGTATGCTATGAATTTAAGCAACATATTAGTTAACTTTTAAAAAGTTACTTTTCTTTGTTCATGTTTTTCAGTGGGACCTGGTATGTGAGAATGAGTACAAAGGGCCTCTGACCTCATCGATATATTTCTTTGGTGTGTTGGTGGGGACCTTCCTTTCAGGACAGATGTCTGACAGGTCAGCGCCTCCTAGAACAGGCAACTAAGATAAACCTTTGATTTTAAATATGTGAAATTTAAATATGGCTCTAAAACAGCGGTTCTCAGTTCCAGTCCTTGAGGTAATCTTCAACAGATTTCCCCTGCTCAGGGAGTAGGAAGCAATGAACACTGTGTCGGGACCATGTCAATGGGAACACAGTTCATGCACAGAGCTCACTTCTAATGAGCTGATTTTCTGAATCGGGTGTTTTAACAAAGAGAGACATGCAAAATATGTAGAACCTGGGGGTGAGAGGACTGGAATTGAGAACCGCTGCTCTAAGATGCTTCCTAATTAATGATTGTATATATCTGATATGTGCAGGTATGGCAGGAAGCCTGTACTTTTTGTCATGATGGCTATGCAGACAATAACTATCCTTATCCAGATGTTTTCTCCAAGCTGGGAAATCTTCACTGCCATCTACTTCTTTGTGGGATTCTGTGGTTTTTCTAATTATGTTGTAGCATATGTCCTAGGTTAAATAATTAATTTCCTTCCAATCATTAACACAGTTTCAGAAATCATCTGTCATGTGAATCACACATTCCTTTTGATTAACAGGCTGTGAAATTCTCAGTCCAGCCAGTCGGGTAATGTTTGGTTCTCTGGGAATCTTCATGGGGTCTGGAATCGGTCTGTTGTTCTTTCCATTAGCAGCTTATTTCATCCGTAGCTGGCGATGGCTGGTGCTTACAAACGCCCTCACTGGCCTTCTGTATCTACCATTGTGGTGGTAAGTGTGTGGAGAGACAAAATTACAGCCACAGAGTAACATCATTTTATAACAATTAAAAATTGCTGAAGAATAATGTAAATTTGACAAAGGTGTGACTAATCAAGATAACAAATGAAGGAAAATTTACCATTGTGGTGTCATAACAAACCGGGTATAAACCAAGAAGAGAGGCTATAATACAGTGGTCCGAGCTGTAAAGAGTGTGGACATATTTAATCTGATTCAGGATAGTCATTAGTTGTGTACAGTTCACTTCATGTTAGGTGTCTTTAATGACTTAACCCATAAGCAAGGAAAGTGGTCGCTTAGGGCCTCGAGTATCAGGGGCCCCATCTGATTTTGGCCTGTCTTTTGATTCCTGCCCAAAATAATTCATTTTAAATAACACAATGATTAAATATTTAATTCAATTATTAAATTAGTTGCAGATGAAATCATTTTAATTATGAACACCCACAAAAAGAATAAAAAATAAAATACTAAGGTATAGCTTACAGTATCTTATTCATTAACATGACTGTCTCAACAGAGATATTCACCTCAGAGAAGAAAGTAAACCTAAAATTTTGAAGTTTATAGTCCTCTTGTCTTGTGTTATGATTTTGTATTAATTTCTCAAAATGAATCGCTTTTGGTGCTTTTGACCCACTGTGGTGTTACCTAAACCCCAGTGTTGGCCAACCTAAAGCCTACCTAGCTTTGTGGTACAGGCCCCAGTTTCCCAGAAACTAAACTAGTAAGATAACTAGTATTTGTGTTTTTGTTCTGTTTTTCATGCACTAGGTTTATTCCAGAGTCTCCTAGGTGGCTGCTCTGTCAGGGAAGAATTGCAGAGGCTGAAGCCATACTGAGACGTGCAGCTGCACAGAACAAGGTCACCGCACCTGAAATCATCTTCACGTCCTCTGAGGTAACACTTCCATGCACTTGAGGTCTGTAAAAAATATGAAATTTAGTCAAACAAGCCCTAAATAAACAGACTCGCTTCTCAATGCTCAGTTTCTTTGATGCTTTTTATGTTTCCTTAGATTGAAGAAGCAGCAAACATGAGGGAGAAAAAACATAATATTCTGGATATTTTAAGGAACTCTAATGCTGTTTTAACAATCACGATATGTTCACTTCTGTGGTATGCTGTTTGTTTTAATTTTCCTTGTTTTGTTTTTTGTTTTTTGTTTTTTCATTTTCTACTTGGTCACAGTTACTACCTATGTGATGCTATAAAAACAAATCTTGCTAGATTGAGTGTAAATTAACGCTTCTCAAATCCTACTTCATCTGACACCATAAAGAGGTCTATAACAGCTGTTCTCAGTCCTGTTCCTGCAGTCTCAACACTGCACATTTAGTGTGTCTTCTTAATCAAACACCTGATTCAGCACATTAGTAGAGACTCCAAGACCTGACATCTCTTACCAAAAAGAAGTATAGTTCAAGTTTATTTTATTAAATATACTTAAGTAGTTCATATACATTAAAAGTATACTTTATTTAGTAAGTATACACATATCCGTGTACTAGTAGTATATTTGTAGCTATACCTTTTCAATACTCCTTCAGACTAATTTTTCCCATTTTCAAGTGTAAGAAAGTATACTTTTAAGTTTACATCTGTTTTGTAGTTTGTACTGCAACTATACTAAAAGTGAACTTCTAGGTGTACTGATAGTTTACTAATTAAATACTTGTAGCATTTTAGTACACTTTGAAGTATAGTCTCAGTAAACTAGTTTAGTAGTTTTATACTGCAAGAATACTCGTAAGTTTTCCAAGTAGTCCCTATTTAGGTATTAATTTGTTTATATTTTGTTATATATCTGAACATAAAAAACATCAGAAGAATGAACAGGTCATCTGCTTGTAAACAAAAACATTTTATTCTTTTTTTTTATATAAACACTTGAATGTGGGTAAGTTTTATTCCATTTTATTCCATAACGTTACAAAGTTTTGATGCTGTTTTATGTCTGATTATCGTGTTAGATTACATGTGGAAGCATCTGTTGTTTCGGTTTCGTCTTCGCTTGTGTTATGAAAATCATGTACAGAAGATGTGTAGTAGCGCCCCCTACTTTACAACAATGAAAACATGGATTCCCAGAACACAAGTATAGATAGCTAAATATATTTAAACTTTTTCTAAGTATAATCAAGCAACTTAAATATCATTTAAGTATATATCTGAGAAGTACATAAAAAGTAGAGTGGAAGTATTCTTTCCTATTTTTGAGTTTAAAAGTATACACATGCAAAATGTACAGTGCCAGGAACATGGTTGGTAGTACTGGTTTAATGCATTAATTTAGTGTGATTAATCATAAAAATATAGACGCACTGAAATACTTTTTTTTTTTTTTACATGTCTGACTTTCAAGCTTGAAGTTCCACCTTCATGTTTGTAGTCAGCACAGTCCAGCAACTAGATGAATCACACATCATCAAACAGTGAGACAAACTGTGTGAAATGTCAGTCTGCAAGATAGAGATAGACCTGCCATAAACATTCTCACCACCAAAGTCCATTATTGTTTTGTCAAGACAGTGATTAACTTGTCTGGCAAAGTAATGGTCTTATCTTTTAATTATCATTTGGGGCAAATACTGATATGCAATTAATTATTATTATTAATATTATTATGATTAAGTGTGATAATTGCCATATGAATGTGTCAGATGGATGTGTCCCTTATTTAAATCACCTGATCCATTCCTGAATCAGATATGTCCGATTAGTGAGACTCCTAAAATGTATTATGAAAAGAAAAGCTCTAGCTGCAGGATTGAGAACTTAGTAAACTGAACTGATTTACAAGAGCTGTTTTCCTCTTTAGGATGGTCATCACCATGTCTTACTATGCTCTCATTCTGAACACCACAAACCTTCATGGCAATCCATACCTGAATTTGTTCCTGTCTGCAGTGGTGGAGATCCCAGCTTTCATTATAGCCATGCTGTTGCTCAGATACTGCAGCAGGAGATTCTGTCAGTCCTCCACTCTTCTCATGGGTGGAGCTATGATTTTCATTATACAGCTTATTCCCAAAGGTATCTGCATCACACATCTGACACACATATAATTATTTGAGTCCTTAGTTTGGATCATGTAGAGGGATCTGATGTGTTTTGCTGCTGTAAGATCAAAGGTCTCATTCCACTGAGAGGTTGTTCAGTTATTTGTCTTTTTGGGCTGGTCTTTGTCTCTCTAGGTCAATCACTTTTCTGTGTCTCAGGTCATTCTATATTCTGTATGTTGTTGTGAGTCATATTAGAGTGGCCGATGCTTTCCTAATAATTGTCCTCCTATAAGCAGAACAGTTTAAAAGAAGGGTACTGGTTAACTTCTACAACGTGTCTGCAGGATGCTTACTAGGGATTGCTGTTGTCTGTTGCTACAATAAATATTGTCTTCAAACAAACAGGCAATGTGACCAAGCTTTTGCCAAAATAAGATCTGAACCAAAGTGGCAGATTGTCACAGTGTCTGGGTTGTGTCCCTGGGTTTCCACTAGATGTCCTCCTTTCTCACGGTGTCTGTCACCTTATCACTTCCTGTTCCCTTATTTGGTCACCTTCCTCCTTGTTTAGTTAATTGATTGTTCCCCACCTGTCTCCTGTTTACCCTTTATCCTTCTGTGTATTTATACCCGGTCTGTCTGAGTCTGTGTTACGGAGTCCTTGTTTAATGTCTTATGATTATTCATGTCCGTCAAATCAGTCTTGCCCTTGCCTTGTCTTCTTGTCTTGTTTTCATGTTTGGATTATGTTTGGTTTTGACCCCTGCCTGGACTGTTTACCCCTTTGGATAACCCTTCAATAAATGACTTACATGCAATTGGTTCTCTCTCCGTGTTTCCAGTAACACCGATCGTGACAGAAGGACTCCGTCAAAGCGAAGATCCAGCGGTATGTCTGCTTATGTCTCCTCCCCAGCCACAGAGCGGGAGAGGAACGGATTTGAGGGAACTCGCCTGGTGGTTTTCCGGGGGACCAGGGGAGGTCGCCGAGGAGGGAGTGGTCGAGAGGAGATTCAGCACCGCTCTCAACCATGGCCTCCCTTCGACCCGGGGCTCGTGTGGGATGGATCAGAGCCACTGCCCATGATTGCCGCGAGTCCAGCTCCACGGTGCAAAATGGCCGCCAGCTCAGCGCCAACGCCCAAGAAGGCCGCTGACTCATTCTTGGATTATTTCGCTACGCTGTCCAAGATCCTAGAGATTCCCAAGACGGTTAACGTCATGGCTGCTGAGCCATCGCCTCAGCACAAGATGGCCGCCAGCCCAGCGCCACAGCACAAGATGGCTGCCAGCCCAGAGCCACAGCACAAAATGGCCGCCAGCCCAGCGCCACAGCACAAGATGGCCGCCAGCTTGGAGCCACAGCACAAGATGGTCGACTCAACGCCTGAGTCTCCAGACAAGGTGTCACCGACTCACCATCATAGAGGGCGGAGGAGGAGGAGACAGGCGTCTTCCGTTCCTCAAAGCCCGGAGGACGTTCCCGAGGCGGTGCCCGATGCTGTTCCGGAGGCCGAGGCAGTGCCCGATGCTGTTCCGGAGACTGAGGTGGTGCCCGATGCCGAGGCGGTGCCCGATGCTGTTCCGGAGGCCGAGGCGGTGCCCGATGCTGTTCCGGAGGCCGAGGTGGTGTCCGATGCCGAGGCAGTGTCCGTTGCCGTTCTGGAGGCCGAGGCGGAGGCCGAGGCGGAGCCCGAGGCTGTTCCCGATGCGGTGCCCGAGGCCGCTCCCGATGCGGTGCCCGAGACCGCTCCCGAGGCCGTTACCGAGGCAGTGCCCGAGGCCGTTCCAGAGGCGGTGCCTGAAGCCGAGGCGTCTCACATCTCCACAGGCAGTCCTAAGCCAAGTCAGGTGCCCATTGACTCTCCAGAGTCAAGTCAAGTTCCTGTTGACCTTCCAGAGTCGAGTCAGGTGACTGTTGAATTTTCAGAGTTGAGTGAGGTTCCGGTTGACCTTCCAGAGGCTAGTCAGGTGCTTGTGGACCCTCCAGATTCAGGGTTAGTCACCGTTGACCTTCCAGAGTTAGGGCTAGTCACCGATGACCCTCCAGAGTCAGGACTAGTCACCGATGACCATCCAGAGTCAGGGCCAGTCACTGATGACCTTCCAGAGCCAGGGCTAGGTACCATGGACTTTCCAGAGACAAGGCTAGTCATCGTGGACATTTCAGAGTCAGGTCAAGTCACTGGGTGGCCTTCTGCTCCGCCCTGTTGGACTCCGGCATCGACCACAGGGGCGTGGTGGTCATCTGCTCCGCCCTGGGGGACTCCGATGTCGACCACGAGGACGTGGTGGTCATCTGCTCAGCCCTGGGGGGCTTCTGCTCTGACCACACGGACATGGTGGTCTTCTGCTCCGCCCTGGGGGGCGCTTGCCCTGACTACACGGTTGTGGTGCTCTTCCGCTCCGCCCTGGGGGACTCTGGCGTCGACCACGAGGACGTGGTGGTCCTCTGCTCCGCCCTGGGGGGCTTCCGCTCTGACCATGCGGACGTGGTGGACTTCTGCTCCGCCCTGGGGGGCGCTTGCCCTGACTACACGGTTGTGGTGGTCTTCCGCTCCGCCCTGGAGGACTCTGGCCTTGACCACAAAGTCTGGCCCTCCGTCCCTCCCCCTGAACCTCCTCCGGTCCTCCTCCCTCCTGGTCTTTCTGTGTTGTGTTACATTCTGGTGCCTGTTCCCCATGTTTTTCTTTTCTGGCCCTCCGTCCCTCCCCCTGAGCCTCCACCTGTCCGCCTCCCTCCTGGTCTGTTTTGTGTCTGTCGTGGAGCGTCTGGGAGCCGCTCCGTAGAGGGGGGGGGTTCTGTCACAGTGTCTGGGTTGTGTCCCTGGGTTTCCACTAGATGTCCTCCTTTCTCATGGTGTCTGTCACCTTATCACTTCCTGTTCCCTTATTTGGTCACCTTCCTCCTTGTTTAGTTAATTGATTGTTCCCCACCTGTCTCCTGTTTCCCCTTTATCCTTCTGTGTATTTATACCCGGTCTGTCTGAGTCTGTGTTACGGAGTCCTTGTTTAATGTCTTATGATTATTCATGTCCGTCAAATCAGTCTTGCCCTTGCCTTGTCTTCTTGTCTTGTTTTCATGTTTGGATTATGTTTGGTTTTGACCCCTGCCTGGACTGTTTACCCCTTTGGATAACCCTTCAATAAATGACTTACCTGCAATTGGTTCTCTCTCCGTGTTTCCAGTAACACCGATCGTGACACAGATATGATACATACATTTACTGAGTAGATTTTTTTTTATTTATTTACAGTTTGTTACAATTTGTATCAGATTTGTATGTGGTTGTTTGTTAAAATTAGTTATCTGTCTATTTGCAGACCTGATGGAGTTGGCAATTTTTCTGGAGATGCTGGGAAAACTTGGTGTCACAGCTGCATTCTGTGTAGTTTATGCAGTGACTTCAGAACTGTTTCCTACCGTGGTGAGAAACATGGCCATGGGAACGTGCTCCATGACCGCTCGCATAGGCAGTATAGTTTCTCCTTTCATCATATACTTGGGTACATCAGTTTTTATCTTGCTTCTATAGCTTTAACTATACCTTTAAATATAGCCACTAGTAAATCTGAACATTGCACAAATCTGTATTTTGATAATTTATTATTTTTCTCTGTAAAGGTAACTACTATAAATATATTCCTTATATTGTCATTGGAAGCCTGGTAGTCTTTTCTGGCATAATTACGTTACTGTTGCCAGAAACTAAAGGAAAGCTTCTCCCTGAGACCATTGTGCAGATGCAGCGAATAAAAGGGTAAGTGCATTATTGCCCTGTCGTCTTACCTGATACAGTTACCTGACATGTTTACCTTTAACACTGGACTCTATATTCAGTTCAGCATTTGGGGCTTTTAGATTAAATACATGTGATTAAAGTCTGATTTTCATCAGAACCACACTGAGATAAAATTCAACATCTCATATATTTTATCTCACTTAGACTGAGGAGCCCCAAAAAACAGGATGCAATGATGTGGACAGCAGACAAAAGTAAAGTCTTCAAAGAAGTGAAACTTTAACAACTGGACAGTGAAATAAAAACATTAATGTCATGTTAATCAAATGAGTGACCCTAACCCTAAATTAATTACACTGTTGAGCTGGCATGGCAACATCAACTTGTCTTGCATTTGTTTAACTTTTATAGGCAGATCATGTATGCAAGACCACATGAGGAGCTTTACTGCCTTTGACGTGTTAGCATAATGTCTGCACTAAAGCATGTCAAGCTACATGGCAAAGCAAGTCAAAGTCAGCTTGTGCCCCCCAGCCATACCTGACCAAACGTTTAGATCTTTCCCATGTGTTTATCAGGAACAAACTCACTGTATTAACAAAAAAAAATGCATGTAAATAACTCTGGAGCATATGCTAATGTTGGATTATCAGAGATTCTCCAGCTAGAGCAGATGCACAAAGTGTACGGCACAAAACAGTTCACAAAGACACAATGAAAGGAAATACTATAAAAAGAGACGGAGCCCCATGTGGAACAGACAAGGAGAACAAGACAAAAGCTGAAGGTAGAAAGAATCCTGCTCCTGGAGAACTACTGTACCATCCTGCAGATTTCGGCTCTAGCCCTAATCAAACACACCTGAATCAGCCAATCAGTGTGTTCAGGATTGCTCAGACGTTGCTGGCCAGTGTGTTTGGGCAGTGTTGCGACTGAAGTACACCTCTAAACAATAATATTACTGTCAAAAAAACAATGCATTTGAATTGTAATTAGTATGACAATACATACTGTACAAAATGGTAACGAATCACTCAAAAGTTGGAGTGTTTTGCTCCAATGAGCTCAAATTTCATCAGACAATGTAAAGTGCAGCTGTAATTTCCAGCTCTTAATCATGAATCTGTTGAAAACTGCAAATTAATCATGATATTGCTACACTAACTATAGATTATGGTATTTAGTAAAACTGTGGTTATACAAATGGTAATCAATAAACCAAAAAAACATGGCTAATACACATACTATCATGGTTAATGTTTGTAAGGATATTGATATACTGTTTGATGAATCATGATCCAGTGAAGCCCAAGAAGTTTTGGCACATGCAAATCAGTGCTGACACGAAAGGATTATATATATATATATATATATATATATATATATATATATATATATATATATAGTTAAATTACTCGGTAGTCATAGTGATAGATGCTCCTTATTTTACATTTTACATCGGAGCCCCTGGAGAACTCTGCAGGTCCCTGCAGCACAGCTGTATTTGGATTCATGACGAGATGCTGTATAATCACAGACATTCTGATATATTTTTTTGCAATATGCATGCAGTACTTTTTTTCAGTGCCCATGTTCACAGGTTGCAGCATTCACACTGCACAGGGATGCAGTCCAGCAATGTGTTGCAGGAGCATTTCACCTCTGTGTGTTCTGGACAGGTTGTCAGTCAGTGTGTTAGTGCTGATTAGTTTGCAGTGACTTCAGTTCAGGCTACATTGTAACAGCAAACTTTTATGAGTAAATCAGTAAACCATTCATCCAACCAGTTTACTCAGAAATGCTGATTCAAGAAAGAAACAAAGTGTTGAAACTATTGAACTTTGAACAATTTCTTATATGGCTTAAATAATGTGTAACGTGGCTTTGGGGTAATGCTGAAGATCAATTTATTGGCCAGCACTGACAACTTTCATGTGAATGTACTTTCTTTAGCAGACAACTGGCAAACTGTTCTTCATGCATATGTGACTGGAGCTGAAGAATGAAAGCTCTAACAGACTCAGGTAACCGTCTGATCCATCGATGCTTGTTCCAACACAATGTTTTTGCATTAGTACCTCAGGCTTGAAGGCATACATAATTATAAAAGCTATTTTCCTATTTTGCTCCAGAGAAATCAAGATTTACAGTTAGAAATTAAATTTTAAGGTCAATGCTGAAAACGTGGTTAACAGGAAATAAACTGATGGTAACTGTTGCATAAATATTATTTAGAACCATAAAATCCCCTAAAATACAAAATATGATTAAATAAAAATAAATTATCAAAACTAAAATATAGTTCAAAATTCAAATAAATAAATAAATACATACGGTGCTTTTTCGATGAGCACAACACCAAAGGGATTAAGTAAAAAAAAACAAATATATGTGTTGTTTATTGGAAACCAACACTATCGTGTCTGCACTACAGCTTTATCTACATCAGCACTGTCAGAGAAACAGCTCCGTTACTGAAAACATGCGGAGCTCTCGGCAAAGGAACAGATCCGAATCCGTGTGTTTGTTTCCTCCCTCCCATTTGAGTCTGAAAGCCGGACTGAAGCCACTGAAAGCGCATTTACTCTGAACGCTTAGACGGCCATGAACTTCCCAGACTACGATGACAGCACCGCATTCCTGGGAGACTGGGGCCCTTTTCAAAAAACAGTCTTTTTTCTCTTGTGTTTGAGTATTATTCCGAATGGTTTCACGGGTCTATCCATGGTTTTCATGGGCGACACACCCGCTCATCGCTGTCTCATCCCCGCAGCTCTGAATATCACGGACGAATGGAGAAACGCGACTATTCCTCTGGAGGAGGACGAGCAGAACCGGGATTCTCGGTTCAGTAAATGTTCTAGACACCGAATGGACGTCGTGAAAAACTATTCGGACCAAGGTTTGCTCCCGTGGGTGGATGTGAATGTCTCGGATATTCCTCGAGAGGGCTGTCTGGACGGCTGGGAGTATGATACAGGAACATACATCTCCACGATCGTTTCAGAGGTTCGTTTCACATCCAACCCTATAGTGTTTTCTATTACTGTGCGAGGCGGAAGTTCAGGTTCGGATGTAGTGGCAGCTGTGTCGCTTTATTCCGGTCAACATTTGCACGTGTTCTTTTTTTGTTTATTTTTTTTCTGTATAAATGCATGCCTTAAGGTATTGAATACAAAAGCGACTGAACTTCCACTGTTGCTGACCTGGTCAGTGAAAACATGCTGACCATGGTGCGGGGCATGTTGTCACAATGGGAACCTGCTTATTTATTCAAATGCATGCATTTAATTCAGTTATAGGGTATTGTTTTTACAGCTATATTTAAACAGTAAGTCCATTATTTGAATATAACAAGTCACAAAACAGCACAAATGTAAAAGACAACATAAAAAAAAACAAATGAAAATTTATAACAAAGATCAATGTGATCGCTGTAATTTGTCACTTCCACACACAGACTTCATTATATAATGTGTTTACTTGTTAATATTTTTTTAATAATCAGTAAATGGCACATTTTTACATCTGTAAATATATTGGAAGTTTTGTCTGTACTGTAGGTCAGAATTCATAAAGAGTTTTCTAATTAGGACTATAATAGGACCTGAAGAATTTAGGGGTTTGGATGTAGTTACTTTTAACAACTTAGTTTAAACTTAATTTACCTAGTTTTCCTTCTACAAATGAATATAATCAATTTAAAATGTGCATTGTTTGTTCAATCGCAGTGGGACCTGGTGTGTTCAGATGACTGGAGGGCTCCGTTGACCTCCTCACTCTTCTTCTGTGGTGTTTTGACTGGTTCAGTGATGTCTGGGCAGATGTCGGACAGGTTAAAAAATCAAATCTTTTTTTCACATATGAATACTATAATTCATAAATGACTGGTAGAAAGATCCCATTTAACAAAGAACATGCTGATGGTGTTGTTATTTCACTAGTAGGGCTGAAATGATTAGGCGATATTATCAACAACACTTACAATATAAAAAAGAAGACTGATTTTGTCTCCTACTGTGACAGCTGCCTGTTATGAGTGTCAGTAATGTTTGCACCAGACTCAAATTTCATCTAACATTTGGGGGCACAATTAACAAAAATTTCTCAAGAGCAATTTTTGAATGGGACACAAATAATCCAGCAAAATTTGTACTTGTAAGGATATGTATACACAGAGGAAAGCCATACTACTATTAGTGCACCAGCAGACTGTGAAACATTAGACAACTTCAAGCTGTTGTGGCCGCGCCGAGACAGCGCTATGTGTCTGTTGTAGACATTACTATCTGTCACAGTGTTGCCAAGTCCAGGTTTACCCGTGGAATTGGGCTACTTTACAAATGTTGCTGCAGGATTTTTTCCATGTCTGGCCCCGGGTTGAAGGGACCCCAATAATGTGTACTTTAGCCCCCAAAAAGCGATTTTTACCGTGGGACCCCTCTTTTAGTTTGTTTTGTTGTGAACACTTGGCAACCCTTTCTGTCAAGCAGCTACTAACGGACACTGTAAAACCCGACAAGTTAACTTAACTCAAACCGTTTGAGTAAACAGATTGCCTTGATTTAAACCATGTAAGTTTTGAAACTTTGCATTCAAGTAATTAAGTGATTAACTAAGTGCTGATTGTTAATTAGTGATGAACAGCTGCTGTTATCAAACAGAATCACAGAAGAAAAGAGAAACACAAGAACTACTACAACTGACTTCAGACACAGCCTTAGATGAAATCAACTGAAATAAAATACATGAAATCTCTCAAGATCTGATTAAACAACCCCACAAACAGCATCACCAGCTCCACTTATTAATAACCAGACTGACTTTATTTCTGTCAGACGTCTACAGAAGATTTTATTGAGAATGAACTAAGGTTTAGATGTTGATTTATTGTTTCATTTGAAGTAACCATGTTAGAGATCAGTGTTTGCTTTAGTTGGGCTCTTGACCCTTGATTTCTGTCTTTGTGTTTTCTCTGGCTGTTATAACCGTGTGTTTCTAAAACAGTGCTGTGAGATCCAGTGTGAAGCACTTGAATTCAGCGAGAAACACAAATAATCGTTTACAGGCAGATGATACAGCAGCAGAAACACTGTGCGCAACGATACAGTCAGAATACTTTTTAATCTACAAATCGCCATAATTTACCATAGATTTACTGTAGTATCCATAACTGCACCATGGTATTGTGTCAGAAATGTGGGTATTCGTGTCAAATTTGATTATATTATTAATGTTGACATGTGTGGACTCATATAAACACTGAAGCAGTGCTAAAGTTAATGAGTTAATAAGGTGATTAAATGAGTAATGATTGACCATTACCGAAGACACCTGATGCTAACAATCAGAATCTCCAAAGGAGAAAATCTAAATTTATGTCACCATTTTAGTGATCAGTGTTTGTATTAGCTTGGATCTTGGCCCTTAAGTTTTTAACAGTAGATTTTATTTGAGTGTGGTAACGGATTTATAAAAGCCAGCCAAACCAGAAGAAAAGTGATATGTGCTGTTGATTATATTTTGATCTAATCATCATGTGGTGAGCTGAATGAGAGAGTTAGGTTTTCTTTATGTCAACAAGGTGAAAAATACAAGATCTGGTGTTTTTGGCATTATCAGACAGATGTTTTAAAAGTTACTTTGATGTAAAATAAAATAAAAAAAAACTTGAATTTAGACACACAGACATGAAGAATCAGCATGAGAATCACAACAATGCACTCTTAGCCCAAATTCGTTGACTTCACTTGAAATTTGTGTGGAAATCCGTTGCACGAAACCATTTCAGTTTTTACACAAATTGAAACTAAACAGCTTTAGTTGAATTAACATAGAAAGTTTATGCAGTAGACAAATCAAGTTTACATTAGTAGTCTTTACTCAGAATCATTAGTTCACATCAATTATTATTTGGAGTATACTGTAGGTTGCATAAAATAACTATTGTTAGTTACAACTACAAATATATATATATATATATATATATATATATATATATATATATATATATATATATATATATATATATATATTAGGGCTGTCAAACGATTAATTTTTTTAATCGCAATTAATCGCTGAAGCTTCTTAGTTAACTGCGATTAATCGCGGTTTGAATTGTACGTGTAAAATTCTGTTATTTTGCATATCAAGGCAGTTCTAAGCCCATAATGTAGAATATCTTACCAGCGTTTTCATTGGGAATCAAAAGAACACAAAATTTCCTTTTTGAACTTTTTTTATTAAAAAAAAAAAGTGCAATGTAGACCAACTTCCAAATATTAGGAGGAATAAAGTAACGCAGTCCTTACTTTGAGAGATTACATTTATCAGGCCACTCTCTTAAGCTACTTCAAAAATAAACAATAACATTATTAGCAAAACAATTCCTAGCTGGAAATAACAGCAATCAAGTAATATGTAACACTGGTAGGAAATTTCTAACTCGCTTATGACAAACAGAACAGTCTAAAACATTGACGGCCACAGCGGGATATTTGTAACATTTTCTAGTTTTAAATGAAGAATGTCATCCTTGTAATTAACCTGTGCTGAACATGGATGAAAAAAAAGTCCAAATGACAGTAAGATTAAATGAAAAATAGTGCATGATTGGACATGGGATTCAGAACTATCTG
The DNA here is from genome assembly GCF_963082965.1 of Carassius carassius. Lineage (NCBI taxonomy): Eukaryota > Metazoa > Chordata > Actinopteri > Cypriniformes > Cyprinidae > Carassius > Carassius carassius. The sequence continues at coordinate 427,390 of NW_026775139.1, read as the reverse complement.
AGTTCTAAGTTGTCTCTCCTATTTCTTTTCTTTAACCCAATTGCTAACACACACCAGTCTGGTGACATTAGCAGTGGACAGTGCTGCTCTCTTTTTTTGCAAAATGTGACCAGAGAGTGAGAACAGTCTTTCACACGGTACCGTTGTTGCAGGTGTAGCCAGATTTTTTTGTGCTAGAGGTGCCAAGGTTGGGTAGGCCCTTGCGTGTCCAGACCACCATTCCAATGGACAGTCATCAATGGAGATGCTGGGCTCACCTCTGTACCGATCCACAGACGTGTCAGATGCTGGGTCTTCTTCATCATCTGAATCTGATGCAGCAGCTAACAGAAAGTGCATCTTCTTTTTAGGTGGACCTGGCTCAGGTTCTCTACGAGGCTCAGGTTGCTGGGCACTCTCCTCTTTAATCAACTTCCAGACTTCCTCCCTTTCAGATCTGGGAAGGCATTTCAGATCCTTAAATCTGGGGTCAAGCGCTGTTGCCACTTTCAACCACTGGAGATTGGTGCTTTGTTTTCGCTTTGATAGGTCAGATGTGAAGGCCGCTTTAAACCGGAGCACATAACCTGGATCATCGTCAGAACCAGTCATCAACCGGAACAAATGACACAGTGCAGGCAGGACCGCGGAGCAGGATATGTACTGTTCTCCTCCCAAAAGCTCAGTCACATATCTGCCAAGAAACATAAAGCTCAATCAATTACCAGTTATAAAAAAAAAAAAAAAAAAACAAAAGGATGAAGTTAAGCTCCAGTGAAATAAAATTCTAAAAACTCAATTTTTAGAGCATGTGTGTAGGCCTTCCTCCTCTTCATCTTCCAGTGCTTTTCATATACATATAACCAATGTTTAAAGCTACAAAAGCAGCAGCATCTAATTTTAGCAATAACTAAATGATTAAAGAGAGACTAATAAATCAGTCACATTTTAATTTTCAACAAAACAAATTCAAAATATTTACCTGCATGGTTCAAGGAGTGTTTCAAGCTTTTCGATCTTCTCCAGTTCTGCATTAGTCAGCATGGCTGGTGTGCCTCTTTGTTGATGGAGTTCAAGTGTAGCCTTGACAGCGTCCTTGTTTCTCAGAAGCCGGGTGATCATGCTGAGAGTGGAGTTCCACCTTGTGGAAACATCTTGGACGAGGGGCTCCTGTGGCTGTCCCAACTCCTCTTGTTGTGCTCGCAATTCAGCTGCATTTGCTGGACTATGCTTAAAATGTCCAACCAATTTGCGGCATTTTGCCAAGACATTCTCAAGACCACTGTCACGGAGTGACATTGTGATCGATCTTTGTAAACTGTGCGCAACGCACGGCATGTGCTCATATGGCAGGAGTCTTGCTGCTGCTGTCATATTACGGGCACTGTCGGTGCCAATTGTTGTCACCTTCCCCGCAATTTCCCACTGCTCTGCAACTTCAGAAAATTGTTCGGCACATTTTTCTGCAAAGTGCCGTTCTTCTGAGTGTTTAACCGCTAAAGCAAACGAATGCAACTTCCAGTCAGCGTCTATGTGGTGTGCAGTAACTCCAAGATAATTCTGGTTGCTTACTGACGTCCAATGATCCCCGGTTAATGCCACAGCATTTGCATTTCGCAGGAGATTGATTTTAGATTGTTTCTCAGCTTCATAAAGCTCCTCTATGCGAGCAACAATTGTTCCCCGCGATGGTAACGTGTAAGCCGGTTCAGAACTTGCCAACCTGATTACATCCCTGAGACCCGAATCTTCAACAATGTTGACTGGTCTGCAATCAGTTGCCACCCATCTGGCGATTGCTGTGGTTAACTTATTTTCATCCAAGGGTCTGCTGCGACGCCCGCACTCAGGAATAGTTCTTTGGCGGGGCTGCGGCTTGCTTGGCGGGGAGGCGTCAGGTGAAACACCGGGGTGTTTCGCCTGGAGGTGGTAACTTAGACTTGACGTGCTCCGATGGTAGCTGAACTCCTTGAAACAAATGCTGCATTGTACCTTAGTGTTGTCAACGGAACCGTCTGATTTTTTTTTAAAGTTAAACAGGTTGTTTAATAATCCGGTCGTACTTTTTCTATCCATCACCTTTTACCGCTTCACAAACCAAAGGGGCTGACTACGGGCTGGTCAAAGGGACAAAACGGCTTACCTGAAATGCGATAAAAAAAAAAAAACGCGTTATGGATTGTTTTTAACTAATCGCGATTAATGCATTAACGCGGACAGCCCTAATATATATATATATATATATATATATATATATATATATATATATATATATATATATATATATATATATTAGGGCTGTCAAACGATTAATTTTTTTAATCGCAATTAATCGCTGAAGCTTCTTAGTTAACTGCGATTAATCGCGGTTTGAATTGCACGTGTAAAATTCTGTTATTTTGCATATCAAGGCAGTTCTAAGCCCATAATGTAGAATATCTTACCAGCGTTTTCATTGGGAATCAAAAGAACACAAAATTTCCTTTTTGAACTTTTTTTATTAAAAAAAAAAAGTGCAATGTAGACCAACTTCCAAATATTAGGAGGAATAAAGTAACGCAGTGCTTACTTTGAGAGATTACATTTATCAGGCCACTCTCTTAAGCTACTTCAAAAATAAACAATAACATTATTAGCAAAACAATTCCTAGCTGGAAATAACAGCAATCAAGTAATATGTAACACTGGTAGGAAATTTCTAACTCGCTTATGACAAACAGAACAGTCTAAAACATTGACGGCCACAGCGGGATATTTGTAACATTTTCTAGTTTTAAATGAAGAATGTCATCCTTGTAATTAACCTGTGCTGAACATGGATGAAAAAAAAGTCCAAATGACAGTAAGATTAAATGAAAAATAGTGCATGATTGGACATGGGATTCAGAACTATCTGAGTTCTAAGTTGTCTCTCCTATTTCTTTTCTTTAACCCAATTGCTAACACACACCAGTCTGGTGACATTAGCAGTGGACAGTGCTGCTCTCTTTTTTTGCAAAATGTGACCAGAGAGTGAGAACAGTCTTTCACACGGTACCGTTGTTGCAGGTGTAGCCAGATTTTTTTGTGCTAGAGGTGCCAAGGTTGGGTAGGCCCTTGCGTGTCCAGACCACCATTCCAATGGACAGTCATCAATGGAGATGCTGGGCTCACCTCTGTACCGATCCACAGACGTGTCAGATGCTGGGTCTTCTTCATCATCTGAATCTGATGCAGCAGCTAACAGAAAGTGCATCTTCTTTTTAGGTGGACCTGGCTCAGGTTCTCTACGAGGCTCAGGTTGCTGGGCACTCTCCTCTTTAATCAACTTCCAGACTTCCTCCCTTTCAGATCTGGGAAGGCATTTCAGATCCTTAAATCTGGGGTCAAGCGCTGTTGCCACTTTCAACCACTGGAGATTGGTGCTTTGTTTTCGCTTTGATAGGTCAGATGTGAAGGCCGCTTTAAACCGGAGCACATAACCTGGATCATCGTCAGAACCAGTCATCAACCGGAACAAATGACACAGTGCAGGCAGGACCGCGGAGCAGGATATGTACTGTTCTCCTCCCAAAAGCTCAGTCACATATCTGCCAAGAAACATAAAGCTCAATCAATTACCAGTTATAAAAAAAAAAAAAAAAAAAAAAAAAGGATGAAGTTAAGCTCCAGTGAAATAAAATTCTAAAAACTCAATTTTTAGAGCATGTGTGTAGGCCTTCCTCCTCTTCATCTTCCAGTGCTTTTCATATACATATAACCAATGTTTAAAGCTACAAAAGCAGCAGCATCTAATTTTAGCAATAACTAAATGATTAAAGAGAGACTAATAAATCAGTCACATTTTAATTTTCAACAAAACAAATTCAAAATATTTACCTGCATGGTTCAAGGAGTGTTTCAAGCTTTTCGATCTTCTCCAGTTCTGCATTAGTCAGCATGGCTGGTGTGCCTCTTTGTTGATGGAGTTCAAGTGTAGCCTTGACAGCGTCCTTGTTTCTCAGAAGCCGGGTGATCATGCTGAGAGTGGAGTTCCACCTTGTGGAAACATCTTGGACGAGGGGCTCCTGTGGCTGTCCCAACTCCTCTTGTTGTGCTCGCAATTCAGCTGCATTTGCTGGACTATGCTTAAAATGTCCAACCAATTTGCGGCATTTTGCCAAGACATTCTCAAGACCACTGTCACGGAGTGACATTGTGATCGATCTTTGTAAACTGTGCGCAACGCACGGCATGTGCTCATATGGCAGGAGTCTTGCTGCTGCTGTCATATTACGGGCACTGTCGGTGCCAATTGTTGTCACCTTCCCCGCAATTTCCCACTGCTCTGCAACTTCAGAAAATTGTTCGGCACATTTTTCTGCAAAGTGCCGTTCTTCTGAGTGTTTAACCGCTAAAGCAAACGAATGCAACTTCCAGTCAGCGTCTATGTGGTGTGCAGTAACTCCAAGATAATTCTGGTTGCTTACTGACGTCCAATGATCCCCGGTTAATGCCACAGCATTTGCATTTCGCAGGAGATTGATTTTAGATTGTTTCTCAGCTTCATAAAGCTCCTCTATGCGAGCAACAATTGTTCCCCGCGATGGTAACGTGTAAGCCGGTTCAGAACTTGCCAACCTGATTACATCCCTGAGACCCGAATCTTCAACAATGTTGACTGGTCTGCAATCAGTTGCCACCCATCTGGCGATTGCTGTGGTTAACTTATTTTCATCCAAGGGTCTGCTGCGACGCCCGCACTCAGGAATAGTTCTTTGGCAGGGCTGCGGCTTGCTTGGCGGGGAGGCGTCAGGTGAAACACCTGGAGGTGGTAACTTAGACTTGACGTGCTCCGATGGTAGCTGAACTCCTTGAAACAAATGCTGCATTGTACCTTAGTGTTGTCAACGGAACCGTCTGATTTTTTTTTAAAGTTAAACAGGTTGTTTAATAATCCGGTCGTACTTTTTCTATCCATCACCTTTTACCGCTTCACAAACCAAAGGGGCTGACTACGGGCTGGTCAAAGGGACAAAACGGCTTACCTGAAATGCGATAAAAAAAAAAAAACGCGTTATGGATTGTTTTTAACTAATCGCGATTAATGCATTAACGCTGACAGCCCTAATATATATATTAGCAAATAACATTAACAAATGTTTTTTTTAAGTAATGAAAAATGTTATATTTATGTAATGTCAATGTAATTAGACAGAATTTGAGATTTATTCTATTAAACATTGTTTCAAATAAATTGAAAAAAAAAAAAAAAGAAAAACTGATTTCAAGTGTTTTTTATTGTTCACCAAAGAAATGATAACATGACAATGCATTTACCTTGTCAGCCACAGGACAAGTAAATATAATCTTTGAAACAGCTTACTAACAATTGTAACTATTTTGTAGAAGAAACAGTTTTCAACAGTATATGCTATATCCCTTGTGAATGCCTTAAAAACTGGCCATGCATTAAAACAGAGGCAAGCCTCTGTAACTTTAAACTTGGCTGAAGAATTGTGTGAACACACATTAGCTGAGCACTAAAAGCATTAATATTTAGTGAGCGAACACACTTTAATGTCTTATACAGAAAACACAAGTGGCTTCTCATGGATGCTTCTTGGATTTCCTTACATTGTAAGCTGTTTTGTTCTGTGTTTGCAACCTGGGTTTGGCACAAAATGAGAAGTACCTGTTGGATGAACTGGAATGTGTTCTTCATAGATTTAGGGTAGTTGAGATGCAGTGTGTATGCAAGTCCATTCAGAATGCACATAGCTTTTGGCAATATTATCCATCACAACTTCTCTTTCAATGATGATCTTCAATGAGGCTTGATTGAGATGGAGAGAAGATGAGAGCACGTCACCTTCATGCTCAATGAGCAGGATTCCAATATCATCAGAGTCCTAACAACATAAGAGCACAATCTTGAAATTTCTCATTACATAACCATCAATAATGTTAAGCAGTTTGTCCCTACTGCTGGAGTTTGGTCTTCACAATGATTATTTAGATTTTGGTAACATGGGCTTTTAATGTAGGAACAAAGGTTTATGATGTTCCATTAAAAACAGTTGACAAAAATGAACAAAATGAAAACAAAAACAAAAATGAAAATCTGCTGTTAGTTTACAAACCCGATTCCAAAAAAGTGTGTGACACTGTACAAATTGTGAGTAAAAAGAGAATGGAATAATTGACAAATCTCATAAACTTGAAAAAATAAGTGAGACATTTTGAAAAGTCATGCCAAATATTGGCTTATTTTGGATTTCAAAAGAGCTACAGTTGAAAGAGGAGGATCTGAATCAGAGAAAGTTAAAATTGAACGTACCATTGAATTTGTCAATTCTCAAATTAACCTACAGGATCATGCTTACCCGTCGCTCCTCCATTTCATGCTGACTCACATACCAGCTTCGTAACATGGAGTCCAGCTGCGAAAGATACTTCAAGAGCATAGTCTGTCAAAAATGAACCAAAGTCTGAAAAAGGAGAAATGCACATACCTGCTACAAACTTATCTGATCTGTCTTCAGGTGTGATTAAATCTGAAGTTGGGAGGACCACCCCCATAATGGATACACCTGCTAAGCCTTACTATGCTCAATACATTCCTCCAGCTAACACACCACCTCAGGCAGAGCCTTTGACACAGTATTTAGCTCGACGAGACCTCGTTAGTTCAGGACTATACCAATTTGACGATAAGCCTGAAAATTATTGGTCATGGTATCCCTCATTCACCAGTGCAGCTCGTGAAGTTCACCTCACAGCAACCCAGGAATTAGACCTCATGACTAAATGGCTGGGAAAGGAATCTAGCGAAACGGTGAAGCGGATCCGCTCAGTGGATGTCAGTAACCCCAATCTTGCTTTACACAAAGCATGGGAAAGACTACGTGAGTGTTATGCTGCACCTGAAATCATTGAAAGGTCACTGTTTCAGCGATTGGACAGTTTTCCAAGGATTTCAGCTAAAGACCACTTCAAATTACGTGAACTCGGGGATTTGCTTATGGAAATCCAAGGTGCTAAAGAAGATGGTTATCTAACAGGTCTGTCATACCTTGACACTTCACGTGGAATCGCATCAATTGTAGATAAGCTTCCATATGGGCTTCAGGACAAGTGGGTGACTTCTGGGTCATGGTACAAGGAAGAAAATCATGGTCGCTTTCCTCCCTTTGAGTATTTCTGTAACTTTGTGTGCTGCGAAGCAAAGAAGCGAAATGACCCTAGCTTTATGCATCAAAGCAGTGTTGTAACAACTACGAAACCAGAAAGATCCATTGTAAAGAGTTTCCAAACCAACAAACCCATCACAGTGATGACCCTAACAAAATATGTCCACTACACAATAAACCACACCCCCTGAAAAAATGCAGAACATTCAGAAACAAACTCCTCGACGACAGAAAGGCCTTCCTCAAGGATAAAAGAATATGTTTCAAATGCTGTTCTTCTGTTTCTCACCTCACCAAGGAATGTAAGTCTTCTGTGAAATGCTCTGAATGCGGTAGCACCAATCATGATGCAGCCATGCACCCTGGCCCATCACCACAAGTAGTCAAGGCTCCTTCACTGTCACAGGAGGATGGCGGGCAGGGAGAAAATCAGCCTAATATGGCTCTTGTCAATACAAGCTGTACAGAAGTTTGTGGTCAAGGTCAATGGGGCCGCTCATGCTCAAAAATCTGCCTCGTAAATCTGTACCCAAAGTATTCCAAGGACTTGGCCATCAAAGCCTACGTAATTCTGGACGACCAGAGCAATCGTTCATTAGCTAGACCAGAAATTCTTTGAGCTGTTCAATGTGGAGAGTGAACAATACTCATATCATCTCAACACTTGCTCTGGCACCATAGAAACATCTGGCAAGAAAGCAGAAGGATTTCTGAGTCCCTGGATGGAACAGTTCTCATTTCCCTTCCACCACTCATTGAGTGTCATGACATCATGAACAATCGATCTGAGATTCCAACGCCAAGTGCAGTCCTTTACCAGCCTCATCTCCTTCACATTGCCAAGCACATTCCAGAACTAGAACCAGAAGCAGAAATACTTTTGCTACTCGGAAGAGATGTTATCAGGGCACACAAAGTTAGGCAGCAGGTTAATGGACCAAATAACGCCCCCTTTGCCCAACGACTAGACCTGGGCTGGGTAGTAATAGGAGATGTGTGCCTGGGTAATGTACATAGGCCAACGGTCAACACATTCAATACCAATGTGCTGGAAAGAGGTCGCCATTAAATATTTCAACCCTGTACGAGCTTTATACAGGTCAAGGAGATGCAGCAAAGTAGTAGCACGTCTACCAAAGCAACTGAAAAGACGACTGGACAGACAGTGTTCAGTAGAACTGAACATGACAACAAACCTGGTCCATCCATGGAAGACACAGCTTTCCTAAAGATAATGGGCACTAATGTCTACAGAAACGATGCTAAAAGCTGGGTAGCTCCTTTACCGTTCAGAGAACCACGCCAGTCCATGCCAAACAATAAAGAGCAAGTTGTTCATCGTTTCACATGCCTGCAATGAACCCTGAAGAGAAAACCTGAGATGCAGCAACAGTATGTGGCATTTATGGAAAAGATCTTTACCAATGGACATGCTGAGGTAGCGCCACCACTGAGAGAAGGGGATGAATGTTGGTATCTTCCTAAATTTGGGGTCTACCATGCCCAAAAACCCAATCAGATCAGGGTGGTCTTTGATTCCAGTGCTCGATACTCTGGCGTCTTTCTCAATGATGTGCTTCTCACAGGCCCCGACCTCAATAACTCCCTTGTCGGTGTCCTGCTACACTTTCGAAAAGAGAAGGTTGCGATCCTAGCGGACATTCAGCATATGTTCCATTGTTTCTTTGTGCGTGAAGACCATCGTGACTTCCTCCGTTTTCTATGGCACAAGGACAATGACGTCAAAAGGAAATTGAGTATCGGACGAAGGTCCATGTCTTCGGCAATCGGCCATCGCCTGCTGTGGCCATTTATGGGCTACGAAGAGCCATCAGAGAAGGTGCACAGGAGCATGGTGATGATACCGTCAAGTTTGTGGAAAGACATTTCTATGTTGATGATGGTTTGGTATCTGTACCATCAGAAGCTGAGGCAATTGATTTGCTCCAACGAACACAGGCTTCACTTGCTCAGTCAAATATACATTTACACAAGTTTGCTTCAGATTCTCAGACAGTTATGGAAGCTTTCCCGCCGGAAGATTGTGCTCCTATAATCAAGGACCTAGATCTGAGTGGAGAAACCTCACCCACCCAACGGAGTTAATTCTGCTATGGGAGATAACAAACGACACATTCACTTACTCCACATTGACCACTACCAGACCATTTACCCGACGTGGATTCCTTTCCACTGTCAACAGTGTTTTCGATCCTCTGGGTCTACTAGCACCTGTCATGATTTAGGGAAGAGCCCTTCTCAGGGAACTTACCTCTGAACAGTCAGACTGGTACACATTCCTTCAGGAGGGCAAACTAAACAAATGGGAAGCCTGGAGAGATTCTCTCCAAGACCTACAACAGCTTCATGTTCCACGTACATATACAACTACCTCACTAACAGAAGCAGTGCACACAGAATTGTGTGAATTCTCTGATGCATCTACTAAGGCCATAGGTGCTGTGGTGTATTTGAAAGCACTTCAAAAAGATGGACAAGTCGAAGTAGGATTTGTTATGGGCAAGGCGAAACTGGCACCCCTGTCTGAACCTACAATTCCAAGGCTTGAACTCTGTGCTGCTGTCTTAGCAGTAGAGATGGCAGATCTCATTAAAGATTAACTAGATCTAGTGTTGAATGACATTAAGTTCTTTATGGACAGCAAAGTGGTGCTCGGCTACATTTATAATGAGTCAAAACGATTCTACGTGTATGTTCACAATAGAGTCCAACGCATCCATCAGTCCTTGAGACCTGAGCAGTGGCACTATGTACGTACAGAAGAAAACCCTGCAGATCATGCGTCGCGATCCTTACCTGCATCCTGCCTAGCGCAGACTTCTTGGTTTACCGGTCCCTCCTTCCTTCGTCAGCCACCTGCAAAAAAACTTGACGTTTGAACTAATTGAACCTGAAAACGACTCAGAAATCCGACCACAAGTACAAACATGTGCTACTAACCTGAAAGAACCTGAGCTTACCTCTAACCGATTCCAAAGGTTCTCCACCTTCACCTCCCTGGTAAGAGGAGTAGCATTCCTAGTTCACATTGAAAAATCCTTCAAGCACACAAACCCAAAGAGCAAATGCAAAGGTTGGCATAAATCTGACTTACCTCGTACTCCAGATGAAATAGACCAAGCAAGGAATGTTTTCCGTAAAACAACACAAAAGGCTGCATTTGCAAAAAAACTGTCAGCCCTCCAAGCTAACCAAGCTGTATCCAAAAGTAGCCACTTATGGAAGCTCAGTCCAATAGTGGAGGACAATTTCATTTGTGTTGGTGGACGACTGAAGTACTCTGAGGTTGCAACTGCAGAAAAGAATCCTATAATTCTCCCCAAAGATAGCCACATATCCCTACTGCTCATTCGTCAACACCATGAGCAAGTGAAACATCAGGGCCGCTTGACGGAAGGAGCAATCAGGGCAGCAGGATTGTGGATCTTGGGAGGCAAGTCACTTATCAATTCAGTACTCCATAAATGCATAACCTGTCGCAAGTTACGTGGAAAGCTTGAAGAACAACACATGGCAGACCTACCATCTGAACGTCTTAAAATCTGTTCTCCCTTTACGTATGTGGGTCTCGATGTATTTGAACCCTGGTCTGGTCACAAGCAGACGCACCAGAGGAGGACAGGCAAAGAGCAAGCGTTGGGCCATCATGTTCTGCTGTATGAGTTCAAGAGCTGTGCACGTCGAGGTCATTAAGTCGATGGACGCGTCAAGTTGCATAAATGCTCTCAGACGCTTCTTTGCACTTAGAGGACCTGCGAAACAGCTCCGTTCCGATTGTGGCACCAATTTCATCGGAGCGTGCAAGGAGCTTGGAATGGACAAAATGGTGCAGAATTACCTCAGTGAGCAAGGATGCAGCTGGGAATTCAACCCACCACACAGCTCTCACATGGGAGGCTCGTGGGAGTGCCTGATCGCCATTGCCAGAAGAATCTTAGATTCAATGTTTCTGCAGCTGAAAACTCGCTTAACCCATGAAGTTCTTTGCACACTAATGGCAGAAGTTACTGCTATCATTAATGCACGGCCACTCCTACCTGTGTCTGCAGACCCAGAACAACCATTTATACTTTCACCGTCAGTGCTCCTTACACAGAAGACAGGAGTTCCGCCTCCTCCAGGAGACTTGTCGGACAAGGACCTGTACACAAAGCAATGGAGACAAGTTCAGGCTCTTGCAAACCAGTTCTGGACCCGCTGGAGCAGTGAATATTTACCTTGCTTGCAACACAGAGAAAAGTAGACAGTACCTCGCAGGAAACTTCAAGTAGGAGATCTAGTTCTGCTCAGGGACAAGCAGATAGCTCACAATTGTTGGCCTATGGCCAGAATCTCTGCCACATTTCCTGGAAAGGATGGCCATGTAAGAAAGGTTGAGGTCACAACAACTGACCAAGGCAGTCTAAAAACATTTCTAAGGCCAATTGCCGAAGTTGTTTTACTTCTACCCAAAGACTGATCTAAAAACTAAGGTTTAGCCCACTCACAAGTTCATAGTGACCTCACATAGGTCAGACGGGGAGTGTGTTGCCCTTTAAGAAATTTAAGTTTCAAATATCAGCTTTAATTATTTTTGGTTAACATTTTCAAGTGAAAATGTGAAGTTCATAATTACTTTTTCTTTGTCTAACTCATTATAACTAAAATTATATTTTTTGTTTCATGTGATGAAGTCACTTCCTGTTTAGTCACTTCCTGTTAGTTAGTTCTGCATGAAAACCAAAGAGACAGACATGGTGTGCTCTCTCTGATAATCCGTCGCATCCACTTAAAAGCATCATAGAGGCAATGCCGTAAGTTCATTAATATGACACTAGATACGTTAAAGATCACATATTAATGATGATTTTGTTAAAAAGACGATGTTTAAAAATTGTTGTTTACCATTGTGTACAATCTCTCAGCAATGCTATAACCATTGTACTCGCTGCTACAAAGAGAACAGTAGTTTATCTTTATGTTAAAGTCATTTATAATACTATGTTAGTCAAGACACTGGACACTGAATATTGCTGTATTGTTTTATTACAGTTTTCACCACAAATGTTAATGAGGAAGAGTGACAGTAAATTATCAACCTTACTACGACTCTGTTTTCATTGGCTACGGTTTAACTTGGTGTTTAGTCAGAGTTTCAACACATTGCACGAGAACACTACATGGAGCAATATCAGAAAGGAGTTTCTCAGAGAAAAATTGCAAAGAGTTTGAAGTTATCATCATCTACAGTGCATAATATCATCCAAAGATTCAGAGAATCTGGAACAATCTCTGTGTGTAAGGGTCATGGTCGGAAAACCATACTGGATGCCCATGATCTACGGGCTCTTAGACGGCACTGCATCACATACAGGAATGCTACTGTAATGGAAATGATCTATCTTTCTAAATGTATACATCGTTACAGTGAGAGAACAGCTCCCCTCAGTCAGCTCCTGCCTCAAGATGTAGAACGTAATTTGACTTAACAACATACTGCTGCTGTGGACACACTCAAGGGACATCTGAAAAGTCTGTATTACAGTATTGTGATGTTCACAAGCCAGTGACATTGTCTGCTGATGCTTCCCAGCACTGTCTGGATGCGGTCTGTCTTCAGTATGGCTGGCCTGTTGCATTCGCATCAAGATTTCTCACTGACACTGAAGCGCGCTATGCACAAATTGAGAAAGAACTCTTGTGACTAGTCTTTGTCGGTGTAAAGTTCCATGGTTATATCTATAGTCAGTGACTGTGGAGACAGATCATCAGCCTCTTATAACCATCCTAAGAATGCCTCTGCACACAGCATCTGCACGCATCCAGCAGATGATGCTCAAACTTGAGTGCTATCATCTAAATGTGATCTATAAAAGAGGCCGCAAACTGTATGATGCGGATGCACTTTCACATGCACACCTCCCTTCCACAGACTCTCCTGAAGCCATTTAGGACTATGACGTGCTAGCACTGGAAGGGGTGTTGTCATCCAGAAGGATTGAGGAACTAAAGCAAACCACACAGGCAGATGCTCTCTGCAAATGCCTCATGGACACCATACTCACTGGCTGGCCTGACTCATATAAGGACTTTCCACATGACATCTGTCCGTTTTCTACCGAATGAGGGATGAATTGACAGTGGATGATGACTTGATTCTGCATGGTCAGAGGTATATAATCCTTCACTCTCTCCAGAAACACTACTTAACACAGCTTCATCAAGGTCACCCTGGCCTTCATTTCACTAAGCGAAGTGCACATGAAACCATGTTTTGGCCTGCAATGTACAGTGACATTGAAAGAGAAGTCCAGATGTGCCCCATGCAATGCTTTAAAGCAAAACCAGAACCTTTGCAACTACACCAGATACCAGACAGTCCATGGTCCATCACAGCAGCTAACATATTTGAGTGGTCAGGCAAGCATTACCTAGTTTTGTTGTGTGCACGTGATGGCTCTGATGTCTATGCAGCTTTACTTAACCTGCGCAACACCTCTAGGGATGGTTTGCTTTCTCCAGCAAGCAAAGTCTACTGTCTCGACGCACCAGGTCCCTGATCCCTATGGTACCATCCCAGCTCACACAGAGAGCTGAGTCTAATGTTCATGCAGCTTTGTTTGCACTCAGACAAAAAAGGAAAGAAAAGCCATGACAAAACCGCCAGACGCCTTTCGCCTCTGGAACCATCCATTAATGTATTTTTTTTTTCAATAAAGATTTTTAAATAAATAAAAGCGATATAATATATACACATTACAATATATTTTTTAAGTTGTGATCAAATTAAATACAAATTCATCGGTTTTAAAAATATTTTATGACACCCATATACAGCACTCGCCTAAGAAAAAGCAGGTTTATGCATATTAAATGCATTATGCTAACACATGCTAATTTTGAGCTGGGAGCCAATTTAAGTTCATATGGATATAAGAACGTTTTTCAAGAGACAAAAATTAATGCAGCGCAGATCTGAACAACAACCCTTACCCATCCAATACAAGTGTAAAAATATCAAAGAAAACTTAGAAGAGATCCTGGTTTTATTGCAAATGGAGTACGTGACAGGAAGAATATTTTAGCAAAGTTACAGAAACACGCAAACTGAGTACCACATCGTCACTGTACAGAGCAATGGCACTTCTTTGAGCAAACCAAAGCTATTGGTTCAGACGCTGCACAGTTAAGTGAATTTCACTGGACCACAGTGCAGGGCAATAGGGAATATGCAGCATCCATTGTTGACATATTGCTCCATTTAGGAAAACAAGGACTTGCACTGAGAGGGCACAATGAGAGAGACACTTCTGCAAATCATGGGAACCTTTTTGGAACTGTGTGACTGGTATGTCAGGCGTGACAAGGTTTTCTGTACTCAATTAAATGCCCCGTTCAATCTAACGAGCCCTGACACACAAAATTAATTTTTAGAAATAGTTGCTTGTTTAGTCAAAGACAAGATAGTATGGGATTTTTTTCTGTTCTAGTGGACGAAGCATGCATTTTTAAAGAGGAACAAATGGCCGTGTGTGTGAGGTACACAGAGAAGTTGGAGATAAAGGAAATATTTCTAGGATTCGTTGACCGTTCTGAAAGAGCAGATACTACTGGAATTTATGGAGACGTAAAGCGCTTTCTGGATGCATGTGGAACATACACTGTACCCATCGTTGCACAAAGTTATGATGGAGTGGCTGTCATGTCCGGCCATATAAACGGAGTTAAGCAGAAACCGTGTCAGGACCATCCATCTGCAGTTTACATGCACTGCATGGCCCACAAATTGAATTTGTTTTGGTCAAGTCAAGTCACCTTTACTTATATAGCACTTTAACAAAAAAGATGGCGTCAAAGCAACTGATCAACATGAATTTGGAAAACAGTTTGTCAATAATGCAAAATGACAGTTAAAGGCAGTTCATCATTGAATTAAGTGATGTCATTCTCTCAGTTCAGTTTAAATACCTCTAGTTTTGTTTTCCTCCAGCTGCGCTCCATTTTTTTCCATTTAGGGTGCGAGTGTGCTCATTATACCATGGTGTCAGACTGTTTTCCTTAACCTTCCTTAAACATAAAGGAGCAACTGTATTTAAAATGCTAGAAAAGAGAGAGTCCATAGTTTCTCTTACATCATCAAGTTGTTCTGAGGTTTTGGATATGCTAAGGAATTTGGATACATCAGAAAGATTACTTACAAAACGGTCTTTTATGGTAGAAGTGATGGTTCTTCCATACTTGTAACAAGAAGTAGAATTGACAGTTTAAGCTATATGAAGTTAGCACAAAGCTAAATAATGATCTGAGATATCATCGCTTAGCTGCATAATTTCAACACCATCAACATCAATTCCATGTGAAAGTATTAAATCTAAAGTATGATTTTGACAATGAGTAGGTCCTGAAACGTGTTGTCTAACCCCAATAGAGTTCAGAATGTCTATAAATGCTGATCCCAATGCATCTTTTTCATTGTCAACATGGATATTAAAATCACCCACAAATAAAAATGTATCTGCAGCCAGCACTAACTCGGTTGTAAAATCAGCAAACTCTTTAATAAAGTCTGTATGGTGCCCTGGTGGCCTGTATACAGCATCTCATCACCATGGTAAGCAGGGAGGGGACCAGAGCATATTACAGTGTCTGACATCATGCTTGCAAGTTCACACACCTCTTTAATATTACTTTTAGTGTTCTCCGACTGGCGAAGTCGAACATCATTAGCGCCAGCGTGAATAACAATCTTAGTGCATTTACATTTAGCATTAGCCAGTACTTTTAAATTTCCCAAGATGTCAGGCGCTCTGGCTCCCGGTAATCATTTGACTATGGTGGCTGGTGTCTCTATATTCACGTTCCATACAATAGAACCACCAATAACTAGAGCACTTTCATCAGGTTTCTCAGTGGGTGCATCACTGAGTGGGGAGAACCTGTTTAATGTTTTGATCGGAACAGAAGAGCGGTGTTTTGACCCACGACTACGCTGCCTCACCGTCACCCAGTTGCCCTGCTGCAAGGGCTCTGTTTCCGGAACCGAACAATGCACAGGAATCCCTGAGCTAGACGCATCCAAAGCCGTATCTAGAGCCCTAACATTCTTACTGTCCTTAAGTTTAGATGCGTGTCTCTAATTCTGAAATCTTCTCTGTCAGCCTAACTATTTCAAAAAATATTTTTAAAGATCCTTGTGACGCATACTATATTCACACACACATATTACCCAAAACTGTGTTAAATACTTAATTTTAGAATACTGATTTAAAGAATACTGACGTATATAAACACAGTAAAGCAGAGAACACAAAGAGCTCGCCAACTTTACATCAGTACAAAAAAACAAAAAAACAGACACTCACACAAAAAAACTTTTTACAATCACACAGGACAATACAATATGAATTGTGATGTTAAAATTAAACCGTGGTTCAGAACAATACGAACAAATCATGGAAAGATAAAAAGAAAACATTTTAATTCTGCTACAACTTAGACTTAAGCAAATTTTTGTTTGATCTGGTTTCAGAGTTGCACTACAGCAGTGAAAAATGCTTTAGACAGTACATGTCTTCACAATGGAGTAATGTGGTGTTAAATGTGGAACAGTAACAAACACTATTCAACATAGACTAGAACCCAAAACTCTAATGTAACTGTGTGCTAGTTTCACATTATGTAGATTATCTCAATAATGAAATCTCAGCTCACTTGCTTTTTCTGGCTAACAGCTGAAATGTGGACTGATGCTAAACCCGCTTTTCAGGCCTCAAGGTTTGGTGAAATATATGTTATAAAATTTTAAAAGATGATAAACTATATCAGATGTTCTTAAAAATGTAAACGTCGGACATGACAACTTTGTAAACACGTAATAACTAATATTTTAAGCTATTAACACAAGCCAGTTGAGGTAGAAAGAACATGGCCAAACATAACACCTTTTCAGAACCATATAGAAAGTGTGATGGGTAGTGTTCTTGGTGAACTCTTTAATTCTATGTTTCAGTTTTCAATTTGTAGAAGCTTTATTGACATGGAAAATATGTTGCACATACGTATTTCCAGAGCATTCCAGTATTGTTGAAAACAATCAAAACCGTGATGGCTTAGCTATCGATGTTGAGCCTATAGATCAAGCAGAACTGAACCGTTTATAGGCTTGAGATGGTCACGTGTCTGGATATCCTCCCACCACCAAATAAACCACATTACCATTAACAAACATACTAAAACATTATACTGGACACAGACTACATCACAGGAGGAAAACAGACAGGGGGAGAAGCTTTGGTCTCTGGTGTCTAGAAGCCAATTCACCAAAGGTGTTGACCTAAAACACAAACATGAAAGCCAAAGGCCCAGACAACCTACTTTTCAGAGGTGGATGTAGACGGGGAGCATGTGGCCTGTAGGTGTCTAGGTATTAACATATACCGTATCAATCAAACAAACATTGATCCTGTCAAGGCGTCAATACAGTCACTTTTCACAACTCCACAGAAACCCCCACAGCTCTGGTTACAGATACAACCATCATATATCCAGTAATTCTAGTAAGCTTAAGAACAGATTAAAAAAAAAACACACTAAGATCATCTAAGGAGGAGCTGTTTGGACCAGGACAATAAATTAAACAATAAAAGGGATTTATACAACCAACTTAAATCACTTGCAATTCAAATGAGTGGGGGGGGGGGGGGGGGGCAACATTTACCATCCGGCTAAATAAAAAAGGTTCTAAACACAGCAGCAAGTCCTCCACCATGGCCTGAAAGTCAAGGCAGACTAATAAATATATAATCCTTTGGGTAAATTCCCTTTAGGGGAGCATTTTCCATAGTTCTGCCAAGTTTCAGTCATAAACAAAAAAAATCCAGCTCCTTCCACTGTAAAACCTGACAACTCACGTAACTCAAACGATTTGAGTAAACAGATTGCCTTGGCTTGAACCGTTTAAGTTTTAAAACTGCAATTAAGTAAGTGAGTGCTGAATGAGCATTAGTGATGAACAGCTGCTGTTAACAAACAGAATAACTGAAGAAAAGAGAAACACAAAAACTACAACTGACTTCAGCCACAGCCTTAGATGAAATCAACTGAAATAAAATACATGAAATCTCTCAAGATCTGATTAAACAACCCCACAAACAGAATCACCAGCTCCACTTATAAAAAGATTTACCTTATTTCTGTTAGACACCTACAGAATTTCTTATTGAGAATTATCAAATTTTTAGTTGTTGTTTTATTGTTTCATTTGAAGGAACCATGTCAGAGATCTGTGTTTGCTTTAGTTAGGCTCTTGACCCTTGACTTCTGTCTTAATGTTTTGTTTTTTCCTCTGGCTGTTGTAACCAGGTGTTCCTGAAACATTTGTTATAATTTAAAAGTCCAGAGAAAATATCATCAGATGTTGGTTGTTATACAGTTTATTGATGATGACAATTATTAAACTGTTCAGAGTGTAATCTCTGATTAAATAAGTGTTGTTTAATAAGATGGACTGATTATAATAAAAGTGATTCTAAAAGCCAGTTGTTCTGTGATAAGTTATTAATATAAAAGGACTCCTCAAACAGTTGTCCAAAACTCATATTTGGCTCCCAGCATGCACTGATGCATTTTTATATGGTCACCATTGTTGAGGTTTATATGCTTATTATTGATGTCTGTGTGTGTGACTGGTTACCACTGTATAAGATGGGCGTATGTACATCAGTGTGCACAGTATTAATACATCTATTTAATCAGGGATTAGATGCTGGACAGAACTATAATGGATAATTGTCATTGCTAATATACAGTGTAACAACCAATACTTGATGATATTATCTGGGCTTTTTAGTTATAACAAATGTGTTTGAGGTATTTTTTATTTTTACATTTTTAAAATAAACAGTTTGAGTTAACCTCACTTGTTCAATTCAATTCAAGTTTATTTGTATAGCGCTTTTTACAATACAAATCGTTACAAAGCAACTTTACAGAAAATTATGTTTCTACAATATTTAGTAGTAGCTTATAAGTGGTGACTGTCAGTTTGTGCACGTATGACAGGATTTTTTGAAAAATGAGTGGTTCTTGTCAAAAACTTGTCAGGTTTTACAATGAGGCTGTGTCTGCAGTCAGTTATCATCCTTGTCTCCCTTTCCTTCAGTGATAGTAATGACTGCAAGGCTCCAGTATCTCTGAGGATACTTACAGGAACACCACTTTCTTGCCCTGGTAGAGAGCATAATCTGTTACATAATCACAATCTCCTGAGTCTCTCGACTCCAAAGATTGAAACTCAAAACACTCATCACTTTTTTGTACAGGAAAATAGCATGCAGCAGTCAATCCAACTGGCTTGGTTGATTTCGCTTTTTTACCAAGAACAAAACACTCAGATATCTTATGCCCTGGTTTCTTACAATAAAAGCTGATGATATTTGCCTTGGAAAAAACGGCACTAAGCTTGCTAGAGGAGGTTGGAACAGAGTCAGATCCTGCTACAACAGGTTTACTATGACCCTGATAATTTCTTCTTAAGTCACGGTTTCCGTATAACCCTTTATGGGTTAAAGCAAACTCATCAGCCATTACAGCTGCATCAAACATTTTGGAAAACTTTTGTTCATTTAAGTAGCCAGAACTGCTGGGACACAATTTTTAAACTCCTCTAAGAGAATCAAGTCCCTAAGCTGCTCTTTAGTCTCAACTTGCTTGGAAGCACTCTACCTAACAAACATGTTCTCCTTTTCCCAAGCAAACTCTACAAACGTCTACCTGTCGCTTTTGCTGTAATTTCGTTGTCGATATGCTTCAGGTACTAGCTCATAAGCATGAATGATATAAGTTTTAACTGTATCATACACAGCACTCTGTTCTAAACTAAGTGATGAATAAACCTCTTGATCCTTACCTGTAAGCACACACTGTAAAAGCAACGTTCAAACGTCTTTTAACCACTTCAATGATGTAGCGACTCTCTCATGTAGAGAAAGGAGGAACCATTTTAATATGCTTACCAATATCAAAAACTTGCTCTATCCTTTGAGAAGACTCAGAGGGTACCACAAAAGGTGAAAGAGGTGGCTGCCTGCCAAAGAGGTGTCCTGCCTGCCAAATCCAACTCCATTTTTTTAAGGACAACAGCACGCTCACGCTCTCTTTCCTGTCCCTCAAGTTTCCTCAGCTCTAGTTCGCTTTCCAACTCCTTTTCTTTCAAAGCTTTCCTATCATGTTCTAGATGACACTTCACTACCTCCGGGTCTAACTCTTTTTCTCGTAACACCATCTCTTTTAGCTTTACTTTACTGTCAACAATACCTGGATCCTGTAATTTTGCAACTAAAACTCCCCTTTCCTCTAAAGTGCCCTTCAAACTTATTATGATAGACTCCTCAAGTTTTGTATCACTGCTACTGAGCTCTATATTATAATGAGCAGCAATCAGCTGCTCTTTGGTGCACTTCTCAAGTGTTTCCTCCGAAAGGTTCTTTCAGAAATAATTCCACATTGGAAGTCATGGCTAAAATCTCTAATCTTTCAAACCAGTAGCCACTTTAGGAGTTCACACTTATCTCCACCATATCCTTCAAATATACTACATAAAAAAAGGATTTAATTTACCCACAATGCCATTTCCACAAAGCTACTCAAAGGTAATTTAATCTACACCAGTTAACACATCATAATCTCCTCCATGGAGTACTAATTGAAAAGTTTTACAAAAACCCTCTCCACAGGTAACATGTTAACAATTTAGTACTCTTACCAAAAAGAGACTAATTCATAAGTCACACAATCATACCTGAACTGCTGACAACATTCAACAACATATTTACCACAAAACTTGTTACCTGATATATTGACATGCCTACGTACTTTAATTAATGGTGTAAAATTACTTACCAATTTGAAGAAGGTGGGGATGAAAAAAATGCTCTCTCAAACAAAAATGTTTCACAAGCTCCCAACATTAGTCATTGATTCTAAATACCACACCAATTGGCATGGATATATTAGAGAACAACTCCGGAAATACTATACACACGAAAAACTAACCTCTCTAATCTTCAAAGGGTTACCAGGCTCTGGGCCACTTTAAACGCTGAACTTCATTACACCTGGTAAATACAAGGCCATGAATAGCGTACCCCCAATAGAGATTGGAAAGTGCAAGTACTTCTGTCATTTAAGTGGGTAGAACAAAAGTCATCATAATAATTATTTGAGAATTGGCTTACTAGTCATATGGAGCGAAGTGTCCTGGAGATGTTGTCAGAGAGAAGTTCTGCTCTGACTCTGCTTGGGTGCAGGCTGGTAGCGCGAAAAAGCCTAGAAGGCCCCCAGAAAAGATTCCAATTATTAACAAATAGCAGTTTCTGTTCTTTACATCATGACAATAACCATTCATTTAAAGCAACAAGTGTACTGAACCTTTTGTGTCCTCATCGATACATGGGGAGTGGTCCTGACACGATGATCGTTGTTGTCCTAACAACAACAAAAGAGAATTTTGCATTTGATGACCCCTTTCATAATAATAAAAATAAATCCTTGTGTGTGGAAGCACAGTTGGCAATAAAGCTCTTTCTTATTGTGCATATCTTGGACTATATACAGGAAGTGAGCAAAAAGCACTCCCATTATAATCACTGAATCTGTCAGAAAGCATTATAATAATACAAACCCGATTCCAAAAAACACTGTACAAATTGTGAATAAAAACCGAATGCAATGATGTGGAAGTGTAAAATTTCAATATTTTATTCAGGACACAACATAGATGACATATCAAATGTTTAAACTCAGAAGATGTATCATTTTAACGGAATAATAAGTTGATTTTTAATTTCATGGCATCAACACATCTCAAAAAAGACAAGGCTATGTCTATGTGTGTGGCATCCCCTCTTCTTTTTATAACAGTCTGAAAACGTCTGGGGACGGAGGAGACAAGTTGCTCAAGTTTAGGAATAGGAATGTTGTCCCATTCTTGTCTAATACAGGCTTTTAGTTGCTCAACTGTCTTAGGTCTTCTTTGTCGCATCTTAGAAAATGTTTCACCCATAGAAAATGTTTTCTATGGGTGAAAGATCTGGACTGCAGACTGGCCATTTCAGTAACCGGATCTTTCTTCTACGCAGCCATGATGTTGTAATTGATGCAGTATGTGGTCTGGCATTGTCATGTTGGAAAATGCAAGGTCTTCCCTGAAAGAGACGAGGTGATGGGAGCATATGTTGTTCTAGAACTTGGATATACCTTTCAGCATTGATGGTGCCTTTCCAGATGTGTAAGCTGCCCATGCCACACGCACACACGCTGGATTGTGTTTAACGACAATGTTTTCTGGAAGTATTCCTGAGCCCATGTTGTGATTTCCATTACAGTAGCATTCCTGTATGTGATGCAGTGCCGTCTAAGGGCCCGAAGTTCACGGCATCCAGTATGGTTTTCCGGCCTTGACCCTTACACACAGAGATTGTTCCAGATTCTCTGAATCTTTGGATGATATTATGCACCGTAGATGATGATAACTTCACACTCTTTGCAGTTTTTCTCTGAGAAACCCTTTCTGATATTGCTCCACTATTTTTTGCCGCAGCATTGGGGGAATTGGTGATCCTCTGCCCATCTTGACTTCTGAGAGACACTTCCACTCTGAGAGGCACTTTTTATACCCAGTCATGTTGCCAATTGACCTAATAAGTTGCAAATTGGTCCTCCAGCTGTTCCTTATGTGTACATTTAACTTTTCCGGCCTCTTAATTGCTACCTGTCCTAACTTTTTTGGAATGTGTAGTTCTCATGAAATCCAAAATGAGCCAATATTTGGGATGACATTTCAAAATGTCTCACTTTCAACATTTGATATGTTATCTACATTCCATTGTGAATAAAATATAAGTTTATGAGATTTGTAAATTATTCCATTCCTTTTTTACTCACAATTTGTACAGTGTCCCAACTTTTTTGGAATCGGGTTTGTAATTATAATTTTAAAAAAGTCCATGCTTCTCAATGAATTAATTTTTCAGTGTTGTTTTTACACTTTTACGCTCTGAGGATTTAATTTCAGTACCTAACAGCTGTAAAGCTCATACAACCCTCATGGAGTCTGTTTGTTCAGAAACATGCACACCAGTCGCCTGCTGGAGGTCATTCTGTAGGGTTCTGGCAGCGCTCCTCCTGTTCCTTCTCACACAAAGGAGCAGATACTGGTGCAGTCTGGTTCTCCTTGAGTAATGGCCCATCTCCCGGTTTCTTCTCATGCTCTTCAGACTGTGCTGGGAGACAACACCAAACCTCCTTTTGATGGCACAATTGGACGTGCCATTCTTCAGGAGCTGGACTACCTGTGCACCCTGATTGGGCTGCAGGTTTTGCCTCATGTACTGGGAGTAGCCACAAAGAGCTTGACAAAACACAAAACTAGAGACAAATCAGTGGGGAAGGGTTAGGAGAGAGCGAATGTCTGCAGAACCATTGCCGTTGTGGCGATTGTCCTGCTGTTGACTCTCAAGTGCACCTGTTTTCACTTTCATTCATTCACTTTCATTTTCCCTCACCAAGGGAGGAGAAACTGATTCAAAATCACTTATGATTCCTAACTAGACAGACTGATATCCCTGATGTTTAAATGACCTGGTGTTATACTGTGAAATACTGTGAGTGTTCCCTTCATTTTATTTAATTTTTTTATTATCATTATTTTTTTAGCAGAGAAACTCTAGTCACCTAATTTAATTAAACTTGTTTCTTCTTGGTTTTCAGGTTTGGTAGGAAAAAAGTGCTGT
This sequence comes from Carassius carassius, assembly GCF_963082965.1. Taxonomy (NCBI): domain Eukaryota; kingdom Metazoa; phylum Chordata; class Actinopteri; order Cypriniformes; family Cyprinidae; genus Carassius; species Carassius carassius. Next base: position 403,470 of record NW_026775139.1, on the reverse strand, counting down.
TTGTTACCATGGGGATTCAGACGGTATTCACCTTTATTCAAGTCTTCTCCCCATCTTGGCTGATTTTTTGTTTGTTGTTTTTCATTGTTGGAATGGGCCAAATATCCAACTATGTGGCAGCATTTGTCTTAGGTAAAGACTTTTGTTGTGATTTGATTTTTAGTGTATAGTTTGTATTAATACTTTATTTTGTTATGGTTTCAGTCTTAAACAGTGTATTATTGATAATTATGAAAGCTTGTTCCTGGGACCAGATAAGAAAAATGAAAAAGGTAACAGACTTTTAATCGCACAATTTTGACTTTCTGAGTTTACATCTCGACCTTTTTTCCTCAATTTACACCTGACAAATCTTTTTATTATTATTTATTTATTTATTTATTTATTATTTTTTAATCTTGCAATTCTGGCTTTTTTCAGAATTGTGAGTTTATACGTAGAAATTATATTTATATAATGTAGCAAATTTCTCAGAATTTCTCAGAAAAAGTTAGAATTGTAAGATGAAAAGTGTCAATTACCATTTTTTCTATTTTCTCTTTTATATACATGAGCTTCCATATGTTGAGCCAAACCATTTATACATTTATAAGATGTGTTATACTTATACATTTTTAGGTTATGTTTAAAATTACACATTAAATGCATGTTTTTGATTTAGAATCTATATTAAATGTATTCTCTGAAAATAATTCAGACTGTAGATCCTGGATTAACCCCCCCTTCCCTCAAAAAAAAATCTCTTCTCTTAGGAATGGAAATATTGAGCCCATCCATTCGTGACATTTACTCCACTCTTGGCGTGTGTCTTTTCTTTTCAATCGGGTACATGATGCTTCCATTGGCTGCCTACTTCTTGCGAGACTGGAGAATGCTGCTATTGGCCTTCACCATTCCTGGTTTCTTCTGCATCCTGCTTTGGTGGTAGGTGTTTGCTTTGGGCCAGATATTATTTAATAATACACCAGACATGGTGACCAGAATATTGACAAGATTATTAGCTCAAATGTACATTTAAGTAAGACAGCTTAGACAGGTTATACTTATAAATGATTACAAACATTATGGAATAATGAACACATTACTGTAACAGCAATTTATGTGATTAAACTGGTTGATGTGGTCTGAAATAGATTTTTGGGGGAATTTATTGCATTCTCATAGAAGGCCCATAGAATGCATATTGCCTAATCTGCTAATAAAAATAAATAAATAAAATGTTAACAGTTTTGCATCATTTGCAGGAGCAAAATATTAAGCATATTTGCAGCAGTATGAGTTCCTCAAAACTTGCCCTCGAGGGCCAATGCGCCCCATCTAAAAAAATCTAAACAGGGTTTCTCAAAACTTTCCCTGGAGGGCCAATGCGCTGCAGAGTTTGCCTCCAACCCTAATCAAAGTCACCTTCCTGTGATTTTCGAATGATCCCAAATATCAAAAACAAAATCAAACTCAGGTGTGTTTGATTAAGGTTAGAGCTAAACTGTGCAGGAAAGTGGATCTCGTAGTCCAGATTTGAGAATGCCTGGTCTAGACTCTAGAGCAGGCATGGGCAAACTTGGTCCTGGAGGGCCGGTGTCCCTGCAGAGTTTAGCTCCAACCCTGATAAAACACACCTGCCTGTAGCCTTCTAGCAGAGGTAGGACTTTAAAGTCGCACGCAAGCCTTCAAGTCATATCTTAAGTCCTCAAAGTGTTAATGAGTTCTGTTAATGTTGTGCTCTTGAACCTTGACTTTCGTTGTGCCTTTTCTCTTTGTGACAATAAATGTGGTGTTGCAAAGCAGAGAGGAGATGTTTGCTGTTTTTATGCGATGAGCCTGTCATCATGAGCTGGCCTGATTACAATCAAAATAAACATTTTTGCCACAGTCAGGACTTGACTTTCTGATATCAGACTCTTATTAGACTCTTATCTTGAATAAAGTGTAATACTTAAAGATTGTTAAGTACATTAATGATATTTGCTTTGTTCTGTTCTGTTAACCCAAGGGGGATTATTTTTGTTGTTCTCCCTGCTCATTCATGACAGGCTACATGGATGGGCAGGGAGTTTTAGCCCAGAACAGAACCATACCACCAAACCAAACTTCATGCTAAGTATCGATCATTTTGACAATAGTGAAACTTATTCATGTAGTGAATTTCAAATGAGGAACATCACAAGATATGTATCATGACAGGCAAAATGTAAGAGCCTTTCAGAGCCATTTTATCATTCATATTGTATTATTTGATTTTAACAGCTCATTTTCATCATTGTTACGACCGCTAGGGGTCAGCCGTAACAGGAAAAGGAAGGCAAGGGCTTCTTTTTCTATAGTACTGTAGTTAATCTGATGTTTGTGGAACTTTTTCGAAAAGAAACTTATTGGGTGATTCAAACCAGCTGCATCCGTTTGAAGAAAGACGGCACCAGCACCGGTACCACTAGCGTCCACTTACATCAAGAATGGCTTTTCAAAACGGGGCAGCGAGCACAGGGGCACTACAAAGCAAAGTTTTCAAGACTTCAAAGGTGGACTGACATTCCGAAGACCACTTATATGAGACTGCTTTACGTAATAGTCCAGTGAGAGGACTGTCAACATCTGAAAAATTCTTACAAAAACATCTGTAGTAGCCAGTCATTCCAAGAAATCGACGGAGCTCTTGACCATTCCCAACCTCCTTTACCAAGTATGTGAGAGTAGCACAACCAAATTCACAATTCAAGGTTAGGTTAGCATTTCTCAAGCGTTTGAAGACATCATCCAAAGTTTTGAGATGGTCTTTCCAAGTATCAGCATAGCACACCACATCATCCAAGTAAGCCTCACAATTTGACACATCAGACAACACTATGGACATTAGTCGCTGAAAGTTAGCTCCAGCATTTCGAAGGCCAAAAGCCATAACACGGTACTGCAAAAATACGTCAGGTGTGGCAAAAGCAGAAATCTCACACGCTTTCTTTGTGAGTGGCACCTGCCAATATCCTTTTAGCAGATCTTAGCAGTCATGAATTTAGCGTTACCTACCCGATCAACACAATCTTCCATACAAGGAAGCAGAAAAGAGTCAGCTTTAGTTAAAGTGTTAACTTTACGGTAGTCAGTACAAAACCCATCTGGCTTAGGGACAAGTAGACATGGTGAACACCAGGGACTGGCACTAGGAACTGCTAAATTGTGTTCTAGCAAGTACTGGGTTTCCTGCTTCATTAGTTCTCTTTTAACTGGGTTTACACGATAGGCATTCTGTTTAACTGGGGCATGTGAACCAACATCTATATCATGTTCTATTACGTGGGTAGTTGAAGGGAAGTCATTAAACAAAGTCGTGTACTTATTAAGAAGACTGGCAATATCCGCCTGGGCAGACACAGGCAAATGGGACAACTTTTCAGACAAATTCAACAAAGCCTCAGAATTTGGCAAACGAACTGACAAGAATGATGCACTATTCATTTTCAAATCATCACTTTCGGGTGAATAATCCGACAGTGACACAGTAACTGGTACAACTGTAAAAACAGGCATACTAACTTCAGAATCAGAACGTGACAAATATGCTTTAAGCATATTAATGTGGCAGACTCGTGACTTCCTTCTTTGGTCAGGGGTATCAACTACATATTCAGTGTCTCCTAGCTTCTCCTTGATGCGGTAAGGACCAGTGAACTTAGCTTGGAGTGCTGAACCTTGCACTGGAAGTAAGATAAGAACTTTATCGCCAGTCTGAAATGATTGCGATACAGCCTTCTGGTCATAGTGAGATTTCATTTGGCTTTGCACAGAACTGAGTGATTGTTTTGCCAACTTCTACACCGTATGCAAGCGTTCGCGGAACGCACTGACATAATCCAATACATTGGTAGTTGAAGACAAACGGCTAGATGAAAGAATTTGCTCTTGCTAAATTTTCAATGGACCATGAACAGTGTGTCCAAAAATTAACTCAGAGGGACTAAATCCAAGTGATGCTTGACTGGTATTACGTACTGCAAATAACAAGAGCGGGATGTGTTCATCCCATTCTTTTTCATGTTCCACGCAAAAGGTTCGGAGTATCGACTTTAAGGTTTGATGAAAACGTTCTATAGCACCTTGTGACTGAGGGTGGTATGCAATGGACATTTGATGTTTGATGTTTAACTGTTTCATTACCTTTGAGGGAACGTAGCGGTATTGCCTCAGGAAACCTAGTTGACACACACATTAACGTTACTAGATAAGAATTTCCAGACTTGGTTTTGGGCAACGGTCCTACACAGTCAATCAGAATTCGCTCAAACGGTTCACCTAATACAGTAATTGGTTTCAATGGAGCTGGAGGAACCACCTTATTTGGTTTGCCCGCTGTTTGGCACGCATGACAGGATTTACTAAATTTGACTACATCTGACTTCATGGAAGGCCAAAAGAAATCTTCATCAAATGATCATAAGTTTTACGAATGCCAAAATGGCCAGAAAGCTCATGATCATGTGCAACACTCAGTACCTGCTCTCTGTAAGGTTTCGGGACAACAACTTGGAAAACAGTACTCCAATCATAGTTGGCATGACGTGGAGACCACTTATGCATCAATACATCATCCTCAAAGTAGTATGCAACAGGATGCTCTGACAAATCAGTCAGCTCAACAGCGGATTCAACACAATGATTTAAAGTTTTATCAGCACGTTGTGCCTCAATTAACATGGGTTTACCAATGGGTAAATCAAAACCTGGGAGTGCACACACCTCTACCTTATCAGTACTAACCTCCTTTGCATTAACAGCATCGTCAGCACACATAAATGAGTCAGACAGTATCCCTAAATTTGCGAGCTTGAGCTCAGGTCACAATGCAAGCGCCAAACACATCAGGAAACTCCTCCTGCAGAACATCACCCTCGTGCACAATAGGAGTATCTATTACCTCAGGTAGAAAAAAAACTTTATCACCTGCCAGATCATTACCAAGAATGAGCGACACATCTTTAACAGGTAACTGTGCTTGGACTACCAGTTTAACCTTCCCTGAAATGATCCCAGAGCGTAGAAACACTACTACTGTAAAGGAACTTTAACTACTGTGAGATCAATACCCTGTACCAGCACATTAGAACCACAGCTTGACTGTTCAGAGAATGGCAACACATTTTGTAGGATAAACGATTGGGCAGTACCAGTATCACGGAAGATACGAATATGATTCAACTCAATCTCCGTTTCACTCAATGATACTACACCATCACAAATGAAGGGTTCAAAAGTAGACTCAACCACTGAATTCAAAGACACATTTTGTTCAGATGAAAAAACCTTTCTTTCGATCAATGCAACACTTTTCGAAGGGTTTGCTTTTCTACTGACTTTGCGTTTCAAGGTGGGACAATTTGCGATGAGGTGCCCAACCTCATGACAATAAAAGCACTCACGGTTCTCATTACTGTCTGCACTCGAAATGTTCTTTGGTGCCACTGTGGCATCCTTAGAAGTACGAACTCGATCAGGGAAATTATGCTTTGTGGGTAAAAACTCTATTTTGTGCGTAAGTACAAATTCATCAGAAAAAACGGCAGCCTCAGAAAGAGATTAGACTTTCTGCTCATTTAAGTAGACCACAATTTTCTCTGGTAAACAACTCTTAAACTCCTCCAACAGTGATAACTCTTTAAGCTGTTCAAACATGTCTACCTTGTTCGCAGCGCACCACTTATCAAATAAATTTGCTTTGTCTCTCACAAATTCAACAAACGTTTGACTAGGGATTTTCACAAGACTGCGGAACTTTTGACAGTATGCTTCAGGAACTAGCTAATAAGCACGCAAAACGGAATTCTTCATTACATCATAATCCAAGCTCTGCTCAAGTGTTAATGCTGTGCAGACTTCTTGGGCTTTACCAATGAGTTTACATTGCAAGAATAGTGGCCAAACATTACGTGGCCATTTCAATGTGGCAGCGATTCGCTCAAACACAGTGAAATAAGTGTCAACCTCACTTTCTCGAAACAGTGGTACTAGTGCAATTTGGCGGCTAACATCAAATTCAGGTTGACTTACTTGTGGGCTGCGTCGAGGTGCAGGAATGGGACTTGGAGTGGAAGCACTGATGGTTGACGACACAGACATGCTCACAGTAGGCGCATCAGCAGTTGAGGGGTGAACAGGTGATTTGGTTTTGAGCTCAAGCTCCAATTCTTTGAGCTTGATTGCTCACTTAGTTTCAAGCTCAACTGTGCGAAAATGCAGCAGCTGACTTCGATATTGTTGCCTGCTCATCTCCAACTCTAACTCTTTTAGTTTGATTGCCAACCGAGGATCGCTCAGAAAAGGGAGATCGACGGGATCCATGCTGGCCATCTCCTCGGGTTTGGGATGCTCCGCCCCCTTACCCACGGAAATTGGCAACTGATCTGCAACACCCGCTTCACTCACCTCTGGCAAAACTCAATTTTCCACCAAATGCTTATAGATCACATCCCTGATCTCATGCTTCACTGCACCACGAGGAACTTTAATTTGATATAAATCAGCAACTGAAAACAGATCATCTTTGCGACAAATATCCAATTGTTCAGCAGTACGCTGAATTGCAAACTTTTCCAATTCAAATTTAGAGGACATACCGAATTCCCTCCCCCTTAAAGTGAAAACCACTAGCCAAACAAAAACAAAGCAAATTTCATGAGTTTGTTTTTCATGAACACGCGACCGCAAAACACCAATTAGTTTATGGGGAAAAACTCCTTTTTAAGACGAGCCCCCAATTTCTGTTACGACCGCTAGGGGTCAGCCGTAACAGGAAAAGGAAGAGAGGCTCAGAACCAGAGAGATGTTGAATAAACAGTAATTTATTTACAAGTTGGGGCTTAGCGTCAGGGGCAGACAAGACCAAAATAACAAACAAAAAAATCCTCTTTGTTAAACTTCTACACTTCCTAAGTCAAAATTAATGAAACCAAAAGAAATAAAATACAGTTTCAACTTACCTGACTCCCTAAACCAAAAACAATGTCAAAAGTGATATCAAAATAAAATGGCGTCTAACCCCCTATGTTCCTCAACTTAACAAAAACTAAGATTAACAAAATGTTTACAAGATATAGATACACGAGTTAACAGCACACAATTTACAATCAGAATCCAAAATCGTAGTCAATCAGGCTTAGGTCAAGTTAACTGGGAATATCACAGAATTTAGGCAAAGAAAAAACAATACAATATAATTATCACAGAACACAATCGCAATCTTATACACCAACTATCTCTCTGGTAAGACACTCAAAAATTCAAACAAACAACAATAACCAGGCAAACAGCAAACTATGGAGTCACACGCGATGGCACAATCATGGCCCGATTGAGTGTTTGGGGCAGTCCTTATATCTGGATCAGGTGAAGAGGAGAACCAATCGCAGCCTCCAATAAATTATCTCCAGGAACCGCCCATCTGAAACAAACATACACAGAGAACACAAGAGGGCAGAATGGAAACAACCAACAAATGACTTTGGCTCATAACAATCATTGAAGTTAATTATTTATCAGTAGTTGTTGTTTGTAGGTTTATTCCAGAGTCTCCGCGATGGCTGCTGTCTCAGGGGAGGGTCGAAGAGGCCGAGGCCATTTTGAGAAAGGCTGCCCAGATGAATAGGGTGAAGGTCCCTGATGTCATTTTCCCCCAAACTCAGGTGAAATACACATCTACTGTATCTGTGCTTCTCAAATGGCTCATGCTACTTTGAACAGTCTCATTTAGCTACTCATATGGTCAGCGACATAAGCTCTTGAACCTTTCTTATTTTCTGATTAACTCAAACTGATTGTCTAAATTGATTTACTAATAGAGGGGCCATACAAGGAATTCATTTTCTTAGTTTTTTAGTTAAAAGAGTTTAATGCACTATAAAAACATTGTTATTTAGGCTTGTTTTATCCATCTTACACTTGCTGCATATGCATATGTAGGAAACGATGTTAACAAGATTTAGTAACAATTTACTTTGCTGTATGGCATATCAGAAACCTAGCTTCAAGTAGAATTTTGCCACTGAACGTACAATATTTTTACGGCATGTCACAAATGCACTACATGCCTTTTCATCAGCACAGCTTTAATGAAAAATACATTTATATACTGTCACATAGCAAATACTTAGTAAACTAACACCACTTCAGTTTGGACCACTTCAAATAGCCGATTAAATTATCTGTTGTTGTTGACAGTATGGTTTTGTTCTGGGAAAACTCCCTGGCCATCAGAATAAATGAGGCAGCAGCAAATAAAACCCACAAATTCCCACAGCAACCAGCTGATGCTGACCATCTGCTTAAATGGATCAATAGCAGCCTGGAGCTTTGAGATGCAGTCATTTACTATAGTGACACTGAAGATACAAAGCCAAATCCTCCATATAGAACGAGGAAGTATGATGCATCATGCAATAGCATGCTAGTCCACCCAGATATCATTGTTGAAACAATCATTAAATCATTGAACAGCTTTTTTTTGTCCAAAGTTCATAAACCCAGATTTTCCACAGAATTCCCAGATAATCATGATATTTAAAAAATGAAAAGCACACAGATCTAAACACTTACATGTAATTTATGTTTCTATCATAATTACACAGAAACACAAGACTCATAAGGGTAATACAACAAATTACTTTCCAAGAAATCCCTTACATTAACAAAGGCATCCATCTATCGCTGTGGCTGAATAACATGCAGAAAGAAATATTTGACTGGTGAATTGTTTTTTTTTCATGAAGATAATTTATGTACTGTAGCCTTTATCATTATAGATGTAACAAAGAGTCAGAGACGTTCTAATCCATATGCAGTGGTTTATTATCAGAATGGTCAAACAGGCAATGATCAAAAGACAGCGTCAGGTATGTCAAGGGATATCCAAAATCGAAAACAGACACAAGCAGAGGTCTTGGCAGACAGCAGAGAATCACAGTCGGTATAAACAATCCAAAGTCAAACACAGAATTTACAAACACTAGGAAAATGCTAGGAACAAAGACTAGGAAACAAACACTAGGAAAGGAGCGGCTTCCAGATGCTCTAAACAATCTAGGAGGGCGGTGGAGCAGAGGCGGAACATGGGGAGGGACAGAGGGCCAGGTCCATGTGGAAGTGGAGTGGCCGGAAACGTGGGCAGAGCCAGAAAAGCAGGAAGCCAGGGTGGAGCAGGCAGAACTGAAGCCCTTCTTGGGCTTAACTAGACATCTGAAGCCCTTCCTGGGCTTAACTGGAGAACCGGAGCCCTGCCTGGGCCTAACGTGGGGAACAGGAGCCCGCCTTGGGCTTAACTTGAGGAACAGGAGCCCGCCGTGGCTTTAACTCGGGGAACAGGAGCTCGCCGTGGTCTTAACTCGGGGACAGACAGGGAGTTCATGGATGGCCTCCGTGGCCATGACAGGATAGGACGAGAGTTCATGGATGTATACTACTGACACCTCAGAAGGTTTTGCAGCAGTTGCCGCCACCTCTGGAGGTTCCACAGCGGTAACAGTCTCCTTGACAGCAATACAACAGGCTGAGAGAACATTGCTGGGTGCAACAGACAGGATGTGATGAGGCTCTGAAAGTGCAGCTGAGACGTCAAGTCAAGTCAAGTCACCTTTATTTATATAGCGCTTTAAACAAAATACATTGCGTCAAAGCAACTGAACAACATTCATTAGGAAAACAGTGTGTCAATAATGCAAAATGATAAAGGCAGTTCATCATTGAATTCAGTGATGTCATCTCTGTACAGTTAAATAGTGTCTGTGCATTTATTTGCAATCAAGTCAACAATATCGCTGTAGATGAAGTGACCCCAACTAAGCAAGCCAGAGGCGACAGCGGCAAGGAATCGAAACTCCATCGGTGATAGAATGGAGAAAAAAACCTTGGGAGAAACCAGGCTCAGTTGGGGGGCCAGTTCTCCTCTGACCAGACAAAACCAGTAGTTCAATTCCAGGCTGCAGCAAAGTCAGATTGTGCAGAAGAATCATCTGTTTTCTGTGGGCTTGTCCTGGTGCTCCTCTGAGACAAGGTCTTTACAGGGGATCTGTATCTGGGGCTCTAGTTGTCCTCGTCTCCGCTGTCTTTCAGGGCAGTAGAGGTCCTTTCTAGGTGCTGATCCACCATCTGGTCTGGATACGTACTGGATCCGGGTGACTGCAGTGACCCTCTGATCTGGATACAGACTGGAATTGGTGGCTACGGTGACCTCGGAATAAGAGAGAAACAGACAAATATTAGTGTAAATGCCATTCTTCTAATGATGTAGTAAGTACATAGGGTGTTATGGGAAGTGTCCCCGGTTCCGGTTTACCTAATTAATGCAGCCTAAAAATCCTTATCCGGATTTGGATATTGAAAGTATATTAGTATGTTATGTGTAAGCCAGGATAAAGAGATGGGTCTTTAATCTAGATTTAAACTGCAAGAGTGTGTCTGCCTCCCGAACAATGTTAGGTAGGTTATTCCAGAGTTTAGGCGCCAAATAGGAAAAGGATCTGCCGCCCGCAGTTGATTTTGATATTCTAGGTATTATCAAATTGCCTGAGTTTTGAGAACGTAGCGGATGTAGAGGATTATAATGTAAAAGGAGCTCATTCAAAAACTGAGGTGCTAAACCATTCAGGGCTTTATAAGTAATAAGCAATATTTAAAAATGTATACGATGTTTGATTGGGAGCCAGTGCAGTGTTGACAGGACCGGGCTAATATGGTCATACTTCCTGGTTCTAGTAAGAACTCTTGCTGCTGCATTTTGGACTAGCTGTAGTTTGTTTACTAAGCGTACAGAACAACCACCCAATAAAGCATTACAATAATCTAACCTTGAGGTCATAAATGCATGGATTAACATTTCTGCATTTGACATTGAGAGCATAGGCCGTAATTTAGATATATTTTTGAGATGGAAAAATGCAGTTTTACAAATGCTAGAAATGTGGCTTTCTAAGGAAAGATTGCGATCAAATAGCACACCTAGGTTCCCAACTGATGACGAAGAATTGACAAAGCAACCATCAAGTCTTAGACAGTGTTCTAGGTTATTACAAGCAGAGTTTTTAGGTCCTATAATTAACACCTCTGTTTTTTCAGAATTTAGCAGTAAGAAATTACTCGTCATCCAGTTTTTTATATCGACTATGCATTCCATTAGTCTTTCAAATTGGTGTGTTTAACCGGGCCGCGAAGAAATATAGGCTGATGATGCTGAGCATCATCAGCCTAACAGTGAAAGCTAACACCATGTTTCCTGATGAGATCTCCCAAGGGTAACATATAAAGCGTGACAAGGCTCTGGAAGGCTCTGGAAGTTCAGCTGAGATGTGATGAGGCTCTGGATGATCTGTTGTGGTATGATGAAGCTCTGGAAGATCTGTTGAGACTTGAAGTTCTGGAAGATTGATAGTGATTTGACTGGGCTCATAAAGATCAACTGTGACTTGACTTTTCTCTTAAAGATCAACGGTGACTTGACTTGACTCATGAAGTTTAACTGTGGTTTTACTTGACTCATGAGGTTTAATGGTGACTTGATCTGACTCTGGACAGTCAGCGGTGACTTGACCTGACGCTGGATGATCAGTGGTGACTTTCCCTGATGCTGGCTGGTCAGCGGTGACTTGACTGGACCTTGATTCTGGAGATCAACGGGGGCCTGACTTGACTCTGGAAGATCAACGGGGACCTGACTTGACTCTGGAAGATCAACGGGGGCCTGACTTGACCCTGGAAGATCAACGGGGGCCTGACTTGACCCTGGAAGATCAACGGGGGCCTGACTTGACTCTGGAAGATCAACGGGGGCCTGACTTGACCCTGGAAGATCAACGGGGGCCTGACTTGACTCTGGAAGATCAACAGGGGCCTGACTTGACTCTGGAAGATCAACAGGGACCTGACTTGACACTGGAAGATCAACTGTAGCTGCCATTTCATGCTGGAATGCTGGATCTTGTGCAGAGGCACTTGGCTGGTGGCCATCTTGTGCAGAGGCGCTTGGCTGGCGACCATGTCGTGATGAGACTCTGGAATGGCAGCCATGATGCGACGACATTCCGGAACGGCAGCCATTTTGTGGAAAATTTCTCGACTGGCAGCCATCTTGGGAAGACACTCTGGAGTGGGAGATAATGCAGGACTGCTAGTGGCCATCTTGTGCAGAGGCGCTTGGCTGGTGACCATGTCGTGATGAGATTATGGAATGGCAGCCATGATGCAACGACACTCTGGACGGCAGCCATTTTGTGGAAAATTTCTCGACTGGCAGCCATCTTGGGAAGATACTCTGGAGTGGGAGATACTGCAGGATTGTGGTGTTCCTCATCCATAACACCCACAGTAAAGGCAGATCCACAGTTGAAGTGCCAGATCTATGTAAAACTCCAGTGTCCAGTTTGGATCGTGCAGTGCCATAATCGATTGCAGCTGTTCAGCTAGGCCTCCTCTGAAAAAATATAATGTGGCACATCTCGTCAATTGATGTTAAATGAGCCAGTTCAACAAAGTCCATCACATAGTCCTCGATGGGCCGATCTCCTTGACGTAGACACATAAGTTGTGCTACGGGATGCATGACTGACCTTGATGTATTCCTTAAAGTCGTAGGATACTGGTTTGGCGAAGTTTTCTAAAACAAGGAGACAGAGACCTTTGGCTCCATATGCAGTGGTTTATTATCAGAATGGTCAAACAGGCAATGATCAAAGGACAGCGTCAGGTATGTCAAAGGATATCCAAAATCGAAAACAGACACAAGCAGAGGTCAGGGCAGACAGCAGAGAATCACAGTTGGTATAAACAATCCAAAGTCAAACACGGAAGGAACAAACACTAGGAAAATGCTCAGAAATGCCAGACAGAACTAAACAAGACTTCGCAATGTGAGTGTGGATGAGTGCAACCTTTATAGTGTCACTGATGGGAAACAGGTGAGGTTCAATAATGAGTTCCAAGGCAGGGGTTTATGGGAAATGAAGTTGGGAATGGAAATACAAGAATGCCAGAGTCCTGAGTGGAGTGTCCTCTATTGGAGTTCATGGGCACTCCAGCTGATGATCGTGCAAATAGATTAATATAAAATAATTTGTACCTCATTCTATGTTAAGAAATCTCATCAGTTCACAGAGTGAAGTTGAGACGCTGATGATATAACATCAGTTTGGTATTGAATAACAGTATATTTTTATTGTTATAAATTCAATGCTTAAAATAAAATTAAGTTTTAAAGCATTTATTATGTACTCCAATATATTATTTTTCATGATTTCTATGGATATTGCAATATATCGTTATTGTGAAATATTTTGGCCACTATAATTGTGTAGTAAAATCTGATATCGAGACAGCCCTACTTTACATCTTTGGAATATGACATGCAATGAAACTGAAGTGGCAACAGATCTTTAATAATGATAATGATAAATGTTTCTTGAGCAAACTTCTAAACCATCATACATCGCTATTTAACCTTTTTTTTTGTAAAGGGCATTTGATCATCTTTGTCCACTTTAGATTTAGGGTTAGCTAACAGTACTTCTGCAGCGATGTAAAATATTTTGTAAGTTGGAGGAGAAAATGAGATGGGAGTTTTTAAACCTACTCTGTCTTGAAACTGAAAAAAAAAAAACATGGTTCATGCAGAGCTAGACAAGATAAGCTTTTTTTTAGGTTAAAATTATATAAATTGTATACAATATAAATTTATTACAAAATGTATAAAAGGGCAATTTGTAAAATATAAATTTTACAAAATAAATGATTGTTTCACTGTATAAGACCTCCTTCTTTGGCTGGAATTGTTTAGACGCTTTTGAAGCTGCATGTAAACTGCATTTTAGAAGTCCAAACTCAAGGCACCATAGCAGTCCATTATATGGAGACAAATCCTGAAATAGTTTGCTCAAAAAACATTGTAATGGTAATTACAACCTTTGTAATCGTCGGGAAGAAGGAGGCGGGAACCAGCGGACAATCAAACAACATTTTAATAATACAAAATAAACACAAAACAGCGCACCAGCCCCTCACGGACTACTGGTGTGCTCAAATAAAAACCAAAACACAACTAAAAGCCCAGGCCTGCTCCTCTCTCGTCCTTCACTGTCGTCGCTCCAGTTTTATATCCTTCCATCTCCTACGTGGGACTTGAGACCGGCAGTGGGTCGCAGGTGTCACTGATTACCCAATCATTGCCGGCCTCCCTCCTTGTTCCCACGTCCCTCGGCCCCACCCCACTCGCCACATACCCCCATCGCCCCTCGCAGGCCGGGGGGTAGCCTCGAGACTGCGCTCTACTCCCCCCCCCTCCCTTCCTTCCTTCCTTCCTTCCTTCCTTCCTCCCGGGGGGACCGCTCACGGGGACCTGCGGGAACCTGGGGGTAGGACAGACGAGGCGAGAGAAAAGGAGATGGAAGGAGGAGCGACAGAGACGAGAGAGGGGAGAAAAAAATAAAAATTCCGGTTCCCAGACGCACTGCTGCTCGGCCCTCCACCAACTGGGCGATCTCCTCCGCGGTGCCTGGCGGTGGCACTGGGCGGCCCTCGGCGGACGGCACGACACCCCTCCGCCGCCCGGTGGACGGCGACGGCTCTTCCGGTTTTGGGCAGCCGGCAGGAGTCCCCCATTCCCTGCTCCTCCGGATACCTTCACGGAGGCAGAAGGCTCCGGCCCCCTGGCAAACGGCGCCGACTCCTCCGCTCCCTCACGGACGGCAGCCGCCCCTCCTTATCGTGGGCGGTCGGCAGCGAGCTCGCCCGTCCCCGGCAACTCGCTCCAGTCCACCGCCTCGAGCGTCCATGGCGGCATCCTCCTCGCCGGCTCTGTGGCACCGCGGATTCACCACAGCGGCGAGGGATCTTCAGCAGGGCGTCCCTCCTTCTCCCGGGTTTCGGCACCACTGTAATGGTAATTACAACCTTTGTAATCGTTGGGAAGAAGGAGGCGGGAACCGGCGGACAATCAAACAACATTTTAATAATACAAAATAAACACAAAACAAAAAACTCAAATAAAAACCAAAACACAACTAAAAGCCCAGGCCTGGTCCTCTCTCGTCCTTCACTGTCGTCGCTCCAGTTTTATATCCTTCCATCTCCTACGTGGGACTCGAGACCGGCAGTGGGTCGCAGGTGTCACTGATTTCCCAATCATTGCTGGCCTCCCTCCTTGTTCCCACGTCCCTCGGCCCCGCCCCACTCGCCACAAACATTATTTCTTTAGGATTGAAGAAAGAAAGACACAAACATGTTAGATCATAAGGGGTTAAGTGCATTATTTGTACTTTTTTTTCCTGGAAGTAAACTACTCCTTTAATGCTTTAAAATCATCAGACTTGATCTCCATACAGAAGATTACAGCTAAGATGTCACCACTGGATGGCAGTGCTACAAAGCAGAGGCCTATAATATCTTGTCTGGGCTCCAAAACTTCAGTTTCATCCTGACCATCCTCATGTCTATCAAGTTTTGTCTCACATTACAGGCATCACAGTCAAGCTACCATCGTCGCAACTTGCTATTCCTTTCATAGACATCCTTTCCTTTCCTTGTCATCTTGGAGTTTGAATACAGATTTTTTTCTACTATCTGTAACCGCATCAAAGGTCCTGGGTCTAATTCCACCTATACAGTGCAACTCAAATGTGACAGTGAACATCTAACTATACCAAGATGACTTACCTTCACCAGAGCTGAATGACAAGGAACTGAAAAGCTGGAAACTGAAGTGGCAAAACAAGTCTTCAGAACAAAGGCCAACTTCATGTGCTGAGGCTGATCTACCCAAACATCTTAAAGTTTCTTAAAGTAGCTTGTCTAAGTAATGTGAGCGGTCAGCAGCACTCCAAAGACTGAACATATTCATGTGTAGCAACATGGGAGAGGACTGCTCGTCATCTCTGGCCCTCATCCATACACTCTATGACAGGGCAGTCGACCAGAAGCTGTGAAGATATTCACCAAATGTTACCCAAGAATACTGGAACTGAGCAGAGTTCTCATCCCATAAGTGTCAAGACAAATACAGCAACAAGTGAAGAGGCATTGACAGAGATACAGGAGTGCAGGATGATGAGTGGTTCTTTTGTATGGAAGTAAATTAATCCAGCTTAATGCATTGTACTTTGACAAAGGCCGGGCAAACACTGCAATTTCAGCAAAGTTTTTGATAAATATCAACTCACTGTATGAGTTAAGGACATATCAGAAACTAAACCGACCATCCAATTTCTGGTCAGGTAAGGCTAATCGCCTCTCCTTACCCGCTGTACATTGCATGTTAAAAGATGCACACTCAAAAAAAGAGATGCCATAATTCAACAAGTCATAATTTGGCTCAAAATTGGACAAAAATCACACAGTGAAGTTAAGCTACGGCCACGCGAAGCCAGAGCTTTCCCTATCCAATCTTTTTCCCCTCGTCTAAAGAAA
The DNA here is from genome assembly GCF_963082965.1 of Carassius carassius. Taxonomy (NCBI): domain Eukaryota; kingdom Metazoa; phylum Chordata; class Actinopteri; order Cypriniformes; family Cyprinidae; genus Carassius; species Carassius carassius. The sequence continues at coordinate 387,048 of NW_026775139.1, read as the reverse complement.
TATCTGTGTTTACAAGAAACTACAAAACCGATACAAAACGATGTAGTATACATGCCAGACCAGTATGTGGCACTGTAATTCTGCCACAGAGATACACTAAAAATGGATAAGACTTGGACTATACGCATAAACCTTGTGTGCGGTTTACAAACGAACATGGACCAATACATTTATTAATCTGTGTAAATGTTGGTCAGTAAATTGGGGAAGTCGTGGCCTAATGGTTAGAGAGTCGGACTCCCAATCAAAAGGTTGTGAGTTCGAGTCCCGGGCTGGCAGGAATTGTGGGTGGGGGGAGTGCATGTACAGTTCTCTCTCCACCTTCAATACCATGACTTAGGTGCCCTTGAGCAAGGCATTGAACCCCCAACTGCTCCCCGGGCGCTGCAGCATAAATGGCTGCCCACTGCTCCGGGTGTGTGTTTACAGTGTGTGTGTGTGTGTGTGTTCACTGCTCTGTGTGTGTGCACTTCGGATGGGTTAAATGCAGAGAACAAATTCTGAGTATGGGTCACCATACTTGGCTGAATGTCATGTCACACTTTCACTTAAAAAGAAAATGGTTCAGTGTTTGTTCATGTTTTGGTTGCTGTTACATGACGTAGTGGTGTCTGACTGGGACAAGATGTGGACTGATGACTGTCAGACTCTGTTCCATGTTGTGTTTGTGTTTTTTCTCCCTGTGACCCAGTTTTCGTCCTCATACTGATTATTAATTTGATATCCTCGTTTATTGTTTATTCCAGGTGTTCCTCATCTTCCCCTCATCGTGCTCTGTGTATAAATAGTGTTCCCAGTTTAGAGTTCCTTTGTTTGCTGTTATATGTCTTCTGAGCTTACCCTTTATTAATTAAAGAAATTTACTAACGAATCTCCAGTGTCTCCTTTCTCTTTGTTCCTTCCTCACCTCAGAGGGAATCGTGACAGAACAGCAGACTGATACAGAAAGTAAAGTGGCACCATTTCTCCCTATGTTTATTTTCAGTTTTTTGAAAAGTGTTTTTTGTGTGTGTGTGTGTGTGTGTGTGTTTCTCCCTGCCATAATGGAAGAATAAGCACTGTTCTTCACAGTGGCTCAAGCGAGCCCAGACCCTATTTTCTTTGCTAGGGTGATTGTGCCGCTTGCCCTTGCCAGCTAACTCGAGAGGGAAACCCTTGCGACGCTGTTCCAGATTGAGATGATGTTCCATCATCCCAAGGAGCTCCCTGACACCACCGACCATGACTGGAAGGAGATACAGTAGTCATCCGGTATTTAGAGAGTCTTCAATCCGGAACCCTCGTGCCGGCAGTTCCCTAGTCAAATCAGCCAGCAGTTAATATGGCAAGGCCACCAAACAATAATACGGCAAGCCCACCAAGCATTCATGCGGGCCCCATTGTCGATTCCAGCCTCAGTGCCTGCTCCTCGTAAGCGCCTTCCTGAGTGCCCTCAAGTGCAGTGGAGGTGGAGATGGGGGTTGTGGCCACGGCCTCTGGGGCAGCTCCATATTGCCTCCCGAGTTCCCTGCTCCGCCATGACACCCCATATGGTTACCATTCTGGAGGCCCACTGTCCTGTCTTCTGAGTTTCTGAGTTTACCCTTTACTAATTAAAGTCCATGTTTGAAGGAATCTCTGGTGTCTCCTGTGTTTCCTTAGTCCTTGATCCTTCCTCGCCCTTGAGGGAATCATGACAATGACATCATAGTTTCAGAAAAGATATAAATTCACTGTCTAGAAAAAAATGCAAGGGCAGTGTTTTCAGATTTATATACTCTGCGAACCGTTTTCCAAAAATATTGACGGGGCCTTAGTTTCATTTGTTCACATTTCAGTGTATCCTTGATTCTAACTTCTTTTCCCTCAATGTAACTTACAATAAAAGGTACATTAAAATATAATACCACTTAATTGTAAATAATTTTGTATATAGCTTATTCTACTAGTAAGCCGCTTCCATCAAAAGGACCAATTTTAGTTTTTGTAAGTCAGTTTGGATAAAAGCATATGCAAAATCCATAAAAGTAAATGTAAGTCTTGTGGTGTGAAAAACCCTAGTAGTCCTAGACACTAGTGAAATAAAGATTCTGACACTGCATTATAGAAAAGAAATACAGAAACTAAATGTACCTATCTGTGGCTGAAAGTGACTGACCTACAATCATACTTGATGATAGCTAATTTCGCTGTGAAAGGGAGCTGTGTCTGCATTTCGGTTCAGTTCACTGTTTGTGGAAGATATTAATGAAATACTGTATGTTAGTCTAATTTCAGGCCAGTGTGAAATATTTTGTCTGTTCCTCTTGTGAGGTGATACTTTTATATTCGGTGGATATGATTAGTTAGTGACTTTTATACACTAACTTCTTATAATTTTATTTAACCATGAATAAAAATGCATTGTGAATATGACTGAACTGAGACTTTACTGAAGAAATGTAGGATCTTCAAAAAAAGAAAAAAAAATGGGTAATTGGCTTTGCAGATATCAGGTAAATTGTATTTGTGTTTTTAATGACTATACTAAATTACTTTGATTTTAAAATGGTTTCCAGTGCTGTGTAATAAAATATGTTTGTTGTGACACGTGCACTAAAGACAAGGGAAACTGCTGGAAGGTTGCGGACCTACAGTCTCTGCGACCTGGTGAAGTCCTGCAACATCTGCTGCATAACTGTCCTGCTGTGCCTGGTCTGGTGAGAGAACTTTACTGCCTAAACATTAACCGGTTCAACACATGGATCACTGCATATACAGTGTTGTGAAAGTATTCATACCCCTTCATTTTTTTCACCTTTTGTTATGTTGCTGACTTTTGTTAAACTGCTTTAAATTACTTTTTTCCACATCAATCTACACTCCATCACCATTTGATGCAACAAGCTTTGCTCATCAGCATTTGGCAATTATCTGCCAGTCTTCACCTCTCAAACTCTTTCAGTTTAGATGGAAGCATTAGATGGAATTCACAGAAGCTACTCTTGCTGTGTGCTTAGGGTCATTGTCCTGTTGGAAGGGGAAACGTCTACCCAGGCTGAGGTTCTGAATGCCCTGGACTGGCCTTTTATTAAGGCTATCTCAATATTTTGGTGCATTGAGCTTTTCTTCTACTCTGATGAGTCCCTCAGTCCCTGTCACTGAAAACCAGCCCCACAGCATGAGGCTGCTAACAACACACTTTACTTTTGGGATGGTACTCGGCAGGTGATGAGCAGAGCTGGTTTCCTTCAAACATGATGCTTGGAATGTTTCTCACAGTCTGAGGGTCCTTTAGGTGCTTTTTTGTAAATTCCAAGCATGTTGTCATGTGTCTTCACCCTGCCATAAATCCCAGATTGGTGGAGTGATGCAGTGACGTTCTTGGTCACCACTCAAACCAAAGCCCTTCTCCATCAATTGCTCAGTTTAGCCAGGAGGCCAGCTCTATGAAGAGTCCTGGTTGTTTCTAACTTATTCAATTAAGGGTAACAGAGATTACATGCTTCTGTGACCCTTCGGTGAAGCAGAATGCTTTTCTGAACTCTTCTCCAGATGTGTTTCTGAGCTCTAGGTGTTTATTTATTTATTTTTTACCTCAGGGCATGGTTTTTGGTCTGATATGCATTATTTGCTGTTAGTCCTATTATTAAGACGTGTATCTTTCTAAATCATACACATTCATTTGAATTAGCCACAGGTTAACTTCACTCAAAGTTTAGTAACATCTATAAGCAATATTAATGAATGATCCTGAGCTAAATGTCAACTGTCCCAAATAAGTGTATAAATACTTATGCAATGGAATCATCACAAGTTTTTTATTTTTAATGTTAAATAAGATGTTAAATACATATTTTTTTGCTCTGCCATTATGGAGTATGAAGTATAGATAGATGTGGTAAAAAAAAGTATTTTTTAAAGCAGTTTAACATAATATATACACTGTAAAAAATTGCGCCGTTAAATAACAGTAATTTACTGGCAGCAGGGGTTCCAGTAAAGTACTGTTAATTTACAGCTCTCAACCATTAATTTACCACTCTTCATTTTTTTTACGGTATTTTACCTTAAATTTTACCATGGAAATTAACTCCCACAGCTTCAAACATATCGAGCTTAAAAACTAGCATTCCTACAATGTTAGTACTATGAACTTATTTAATTTGAGTCATTTGAATATTTCTTAATATAAAACTGCAAACACTTAATGTGTAGTAGTAAAGTAATTAAATGCATGACTTTCACTCAAATCACTGCAGTTCATTGTTAACTATAGCACACATGGATGTGCTAAAGTACTTAACACAGAAATCACCACTGTATCAGTGACTCCACATTTACTGTCTTTATATAAAGCAGCAGAAGATCAGAGTTTGTGGCTCATCATTGACTGAAGCACAGGCTCTACTCTCCAGCACAATGGTGAACAACAAAACTACATTAAACTAACAGATCTCTCTTGTGCAAACACACATTAATACAGTTGAGTTCAGTATTTACTCTCATTATCAGTGTATGACTTTGCATAATTGTTTTTCTATGGATGTCCACAAATATTTTAGTCAAATTAACTTTTTTTCATTTGGTAAATCTGACTTTTACGTTTTACAGTATATTGCTGTTTTTTCCTTGACTTAACGGCAAAAAACTGTAGAAAAACACTTTTTTTGCTGGCAACCATTAATTTACGGCAACAGACTGTAGAAAAACTGTTATTTACTGGCAGCATGGGTGCCAGTAAATAACTGTTTTTCTACAGTTTGTTTCCTGTAAATTAATTACAGTTTATTACTGTTAAATTATGTTTCATGCTGTTTTTTTTCTTCATCTTAAATCTTTAACCCTTTAAACCCCACAACAAAATTTCAACAAAAACTCAGTTTTAAATGAACACTTATAATGTGTGCACACTACAGAGTGTTAGAGTAACACTGAATCAGTAAAGTTAATGAGATAATTCTGTGATTAATTGATGATTGAGCATTAGTGATGAACACTGCTATTAACAAACAGAATTACTAAAGGAAAGAGAAACACAAGAACTACAAATGACTTCAGCCACAGCCTTAGATGAAATCAACTGAAATAAAAGAATTCATTAAATCTCTCAAGATCTCAAGCTTCACCAGCTTCACATTACTAACCAGACTGACTGTCAGATGGCTACAGAAGATCTTATTGAGAGTTACAGAGGTTTAGGTGGGTTTTTTCCACTACCATGATGGAGATCAGTGTTAATTTTAGTTGGGCTCTTGAACCGTGATTTTTTAACACAAAGTTTTTTTTTTTTTATCATGCTATAACAATGTGTCTTTGGAACTTGTTATAGCAAAAAAAAGTCAGAAGAAAAACAAATCTGCATTGTTGTTTATAGATTGATAAGAACATTATCATTATAAAAAATATTATTATAATTTTATTATTATTAACCATCTTATTTCTGATCCAATCCAGTGTCCCTTCTCTTATTGAATATTGATGATCCAGAAAGAGAAGAACTCTGCTGAGCCATAAGTTATTAAAGACTGTTAAGTAAATATCACTCATCTAAAAAAAAACACACATCAAGAATCGGCGTGTGAATCACAATAATGGTGACAATCCACAAAATAAATAAATGGATCAGTTGTGAACTTCACAAAACATGCTAGTAAAACTTAAGACAAAAGCAAAAAAATAAGGACATAATGGCCCGGTTTCATAGACGGGGCTTAGCCTAAACCAGGATTAGGCCATAGTTCAATTAGGACATTTAAGTAATTTTTATAAACATTCCTTCGAAAAAAGTATTACTGGTGTGCATCTTAAGACAAAATAAAAGCACTGACATGTTTTAAGATCAGTCGGTGCAAGTTTCTTTTCGATAAAACAGCTCAGATTTACATTTTAGTCTAGGACTAGGCTTAAGCCTTGTCTGTGAAACCGGGGGAAAGATTTAAGAAAATAAGTGACAATTCAGGAGAATTATTTATTCATGCCGCAATGCATGCTGGGAGTCATGGATGAATTTAATCCTGTGCTGGTACCCAGCATGCATTGTATCATGAACCTTTTGATTGTCACCATTGTTGAGATTCATATGCTGATTTGAGGGTTGCTGACACTGAAGCTCAAAACATTGCAAACCCAAACTCTTGTAAAGAATAAAGAATTAAATTAAAGAATATTTAAGAAATATATAAGAAAATTAAATAATAAATTATTTGTAATTCAAATAAATAGATTTCAACATTAAATTATTCTAGTAGCACATTAAGTCAGTCTAGTAGATCTTAGCTAACAGAAACAGCCATAATAACTTGATCATACAAATAAGCATTGCATTGCTATAACTGATGTATTATAAAGATACAAATATAGCAATCAAACAAAGTTAAAACTTCAAAAGTCAAGGGTGAGGAGCCTAACTAATGCAAACACTGATCTCCACAATGGTGACGTCAAACGAAACTAACGAAATCTAAATCTCTGTAATTCTCAATAAGATCTTATGATCTCTGATCTCTGATCTGATATAAATAAAGTCAGTCTGGTTAGTAATGAGTGGAGTTGGTAAAGCTGTTTGTTGATTGTTTAAATCTTCAGTAGATTTCATCTAAAGCTGTGACTGAAGTCAGTTCATGTGTTTGTCTTGTTTCTCTTTTCTTCAGTGATTCTGCTTGTTAACAGCAGCTGTTGATCAGTGTCTGAATTCACTCATTAGTTTTCATTCTCTCTGTCAGGTGGACTATATTAGTAAACTCATGTAGGGAATAGTGACTGAGGGTGTAGGGTATGATTTAAAACACAGCCTCTGAGTGTCGACTTTGAACGTTGTTCATTTACGATATATACCAGCAGGCTACCTTCTCGAAAATGATGAATATTACCCAGAATGCACTGTTTTAATGAAGAAGAGTATGTTATTGTTGAAATTTGGCCTTTTTTACAGCGATTTTTAACAGTGTATAATACAACATAATTAGCAAGGAACTGTATTAATAGCCCATTAAATCTTCGTTGCATAACCATACCATACATTGTAGCATATACATGTACATGATATTTAGTCACTCAGTACAACTGAACATTTGTATGTCCAATCATTGCCATCAGGGTTTTTTTTTTTTTTTTTTTTTTTTGTATAAGAAGCGTAGTGTAACAGCCAATATTTGTTTTTGTGGTAAGACTGAGATGGTTATTATTTTTTAGTAATGTGGCACGTCAATAATAATTTCAACAAAATGCCCATCTTATAAACCCGCTCTTCTTTCTTTGTTTAGGTCAGCCGTTTCAGTCGGATACTGTGCCTTGTCTCTGAACACATCCAGTCTGCATGGGAATATCTACCTGAACTGCCTTTTGTCAGCAGCTGTGGAAGTGCCTGCCCTCATCATGGCCTGGCTGATGCTCCGCCACTGGCCTAGACGTCTCTGCTTGTCTTCCACCCTGTCATTAGGAGGACTGGTTCTTCTCTTCATACACCTCATACCACAACGTGAGGAATCACTGCTTCTTTAAATGTAACATTAAGTGTATTTAAATGATTATTAAAATATTGGGGCTGTCTAGGATAAATTAATAAGCAGATCATAAAATTAATTAGATTAAATATTTGATTAACCTTAATTTAACCAGGTAATCAGTTGAGTACCATTTCTCATTTACAATAGCCGTATTTCTACTTTTCTATTTTTTGATCGTGCCTCGACGGGGCTTCCTCGGGGCCAACGGGCAGGGTTTTTTGGCCAGACAAAAACCTTGGGCCAGAGCGGGCCAGCTGGGGCTAGAGGAATGGTTATGAATAAGGGCGGAGTTTCTCCGCATCTGGAGAGCTCAGCGCTATGGATAATTTCAGAAAAATAACAGCTATAACACCAATATTAAAGACTTTTAAAAATAAGTTGAGCTCAAAACTCACTTTCAGTCAGCAGTGAGTGTTTGAAATAACTTGATCCGATGTGGATTATAATCACCATAAAAGGCAGAAATATTTATAGGCGATGTAAAAGACTATGCACACTAAACATTAACGTTACCATAGTAAACATGGTAAATGCAACCACTTGGAGAAATCAGACGTCAGCTTCTTATTCCCTATCACAATTGTGTATTTATTTAGTAACATATTTTATCTGTCATAAGTCTCGTCTCGAGATTTTAGCTCCATGTAGCATATGTCATCAAAATATAATAATGATTTTTGTTCGGGAGCTTTTATAAAAATAGGGCTTGGGCGTCGTGACGTCATTACTCGGTGTGACCGCCATGTAGATGGCCTCCTTTACTGCTACTCAGAATACTGCGCAGTGTTTAGACATACTCCCTCTCAGCCGTGTGTCTTAATTTGATTAATTAAAAATCTATTTTAACCATGGTAAACCATTGATGTATTGTGGGGTGTAATAGCGCAACACATAATTGCCATGAGTAAAAAAAAATAGAATGGATTAACTTTCCACCGCTTTCCTGGCGCGACCACGGAGACCATAACATCTGAATATTTACTTTAAATAGCTTAAGTCAACATTGAACATAAGGGAAATTTCCTGGTTTACTAATCTAAAATACGGGAAAATTTCAACATTCATCTTTCTGTTGCTATCCCTCTGCTGACAGCAAAAATTTGTAACGTTACTGCAAAACTGCTGCATTAACTAAGCGAGTTGTGAAACTAGGTCTGACATGACTTTGCTTACAGATTGGCATGAAATCGTGCTCTCTCAACAACCACGCTATCTTAAAAAGACCAACATCACGCTAAGGTTGCTTTCAAGTAAGCAAAACAATGCTTTGAAAACATCTGTTTCACTGGAAGGGCAAGGGGTAGCAACAGGACAACAGCACAGAGACTGACAGGTCCGATGGAAGGGCTAACGGGATATTTTAAAGGAAAATACTAAAACGGGAAGATGGCGGGGAAAAGAGCTCAAATTCGTGAGAACCCCGGGAAAAAAAACGGGAGGGTTGACAGCTACTAACTACACTTTTGAAACACATAATTAAAAGTACATGTGTGAATGGTTGTTAGCACTAACGGTTACTAAACTAGCAGCTAGCTGTAGCGCAGCTTACCTTTGTCCGGATTACTGTATTACTGTATACTGTTTGTCGGCTTTATGATCTGCAACTCCTGAACCTATCCATTTGTGAACTGCACATGAGACTCCAATGACTAGTAGCTTTGGAACTATTCTGAAGTGCAGGCGCTCATAAAACAAACAAGGTAGCGAAGATATCTGTAATGCAAAAGTGCAGCAGCAAGTCATCGTCGGTGCTCCACTCTTTGTTGGGAATTTCATACGGATCCAAACCGTTAACAGTGCCGATTTTGTCCACATACCCGTCCCTGCCATCCTTATTTAGTGTATCAATTTAATTCCCACAACCTTTTCGCGATTTTAACATATTTTCTCTTTCTCCCAACTCTGCTTCTTCTCGTTCGACTTGCTGTATGTTTACATTGGCGAGGCCATCAACATGGCCACCACGTCCCAGAATGCAACGTGGCGCCCAAGCCCTATATAGAGTCTGCGCTGCGGATCATTTCAGAAATGACAGCAATAACACCAGCATTAAAAACTTTTTTAAATAAGTTGAGCTCAAAACTCACTTTCAGTCAGAACCGCGTGTTTGAAATAATTTGATCCAATGTGGATTATAATCACCATACAAGGCAGACATATTTGTAAGTGATGCAAAAGACTATGCACGCTAGACATTAACATTACCATAGTAAACATGGTAAATGCGACCACTTGAATAAATCAGACATCAGCTTCTTATTTTCTATCACAATTGTGTATTTATTTAGTAAATTATATTATCTGTCATACGTCTTGTCTCGAGAGTTAAGTTCCACGTAGCCTATCATAACAATATAATAATGGTTTTTATTTGGGAGCCTTTATAAAAATAGAGATGTTATCATTCATTCTTAATGTGATGTATATAGGCTAATTTGATTACAAATAAACAGAAACAGACTCCACTGAATAAGCAGGCTATTTTCATAAGCATTAAAAATAAATAAAATAGAAATAAATGTATTTCTGTGTGATAATTCATTATGATCAATGTATCACTTATTCTGTAGTAAAAAATCAATGCTTTTGAATTTGAATATTTAACAAAGCATGCAAACAAACGGCCACTTTTATCATGATCGTTTTTTAATCGCGCATGTTCCAGTGATTTATTTCTTATTAGTTTTCTGCTAACTTCTCTTTGTTGGTGAAATGATGAGGTTGTGTGACATTGTTCCTGAGAGGCGTGTAAAGGGCGGGTTTTATTAAAGCGCAGTGGAGCTTCAGGCTGGACAGTGGAAACCCTGCGCTATTCTGGCCTCGGTGCTACTGGCCCGAGGCTATTAGCCCCGCCAGGCCTGTTTTAAGCCCTGGCTCGCACGCTAATGACGACCTGGCAAAGACACAGCATAAAAAGCAGGTACAATACAATAAAAATACAATAGAGTTTAAAATAACACAATTATAAACAATGACATATAAAAACAAACAGATAAATAAAAACAAGTACAGTCGTCTTTTACTATTGACGGAATTGAATTTTTAAAGGAAAAGAGTGAGATAAATAAGCTAAGCTTTAAAGTCTGCTGCAGATGATTCTAATCATATGCCGCAGAAAACTGAAAAGAGCAACTACCAAAGGAGCTATGGACTTTAGGTATGCAGAGGTTAATGAAACTACTAGAATACATTTTAAATGTCACTTTAATTATGATGGTGTTTTCCAGACAAGAGTTTTATAAATGAACAGAAACCAATGAATTTGACTTTGAGAATGAAGAGAATACCAGTTCAATAAAGAATAAAAGTGGCAATAAAAATTAAGTGGCAATGGTAAGTATACAATGTGCTGCATAGTAAATAATGTCCAGTTTATGAAGGAGAGTTTTTAAAGCAGATCTGTAAACTATATCACCATAATCCAAGATTGGAATAACTGACATTTTATCCAAAAGCTGTTTGGAAAAATGTGTAAAAGAAGATTTGTTACGATAAAGAAAACCAATACGAGATTTAACCTTTCGGAGGTTTGAATGATTTTGATCAAGTTAATTGCAAATTAATCACACATTGTTTTGGCCTGAGAAATTACCCTCCAAAAGATTATTGGACATTGATTTTGTCTAATAACCAACTATAACCAACCAATACTAACACTTATTATTTTCTTGTCTTTTCATTAAAAAAAAAAAAACATGGCTATACGCTCTGAACCAGACTAACAGAGACTCTTCATGGCACTTGTATACTGTTGTTGTTCTCTTGTTGACCTGACTGCTTATATTGTTCTCATTTGTGCGTCTGCTAAATTATTAAATGTGAATGTAAATGTCAATAATGAAAATTACAGTTAAAGGCAGTTCATCATTGAATTCATTGATGTCATCATTCAGCTCAGTTCAGTTTAAATAGTATCTGTGCAATCAAAGTATTTGCAATCAAGTCAACAATATTAGCATAGATGCCATTCTTCTCAAGATGTAGCAAGTACATAGGGTGTTATGAGAAGTGTTCCCAGTTCCGGTTTACCTAATTAATGCAGCCTATTTTCATATTAGAAGCGTATTAGTGTGTTATGTGTAAGCTAGGTTAAAGAGATAGGTCTTTAAACTAGATTTAAACTGCAAGAGTGTGTCGAATGTGTAGAATTTTACACATTAACGTTTAAGGCTAAAATGTGGCCATGACATTGCTTTCAGAAGCTGCATCTGAAGTGGCATTTAAGTGTTCAGAGGTGGCATAAATGAGATTGATTGGGTTTACATGAACATTAATGTTTTTTTATGGAATATAAAAACATTTAATTATGCTCTAAATTTGAAACTGAAAATGACCACCTGTTTAAATGCTTACTGAATAATTTACACACTTGATTTGTTCAAAAACATGGATTCATTCAGATTTTAGTGTTCTTTTGATTTTGATTTCATTTAAACATATTGTCACCATTTGCTGTAGTTTTTTTTGTTTTTTTTTTCTGAAAAACTTTGGCATGATAAGTAATTTTCTGTTTTGGTTTTTTGACTCTTGACTCTCTCTGACCTCTGTTAACTTACAGATATGAATTATGTTGCCTTTTCACTGGTGATGCTGGGAAAGTTTGGTCTGTCGGCAGCATTCTCAATAATTTACCCTGCTACTGCGGAGCTTTACCCAACTGTACTGAGGAACACGGCTTTAGGAGCCTGCTCAATGGCGTCCAGAGTTGGCAGCATATCGGCACCATACTTCCTCTACTTAGGTTACTAAACTCTTGTTTGTAAACTCTATTCTTTTTATTCTAAACTCTATTCTTTCTCATCTCACAAATTCAGCATATTCTGTTATTTATCTGGTTCCGCAAGTAAGCAAGAAGTTTAAATGTAAAAAAAAAAAAACCATCTGATTTTGACAAATTCTTTAGTTCAAAATGTGGTCAAACTATATGTTTATATGTTCATAATTGTTTAAATGTTCATAACATGCCTTTAAAAACAATTTGTTTAAGTGTCACTTGTTGTTGGTTTTTTTGTGTGTATGTGGCAGGAGGCTATTACAGATCTTTGCCTTACATCTTAATCGGCAGTGTGAGCATTCTCTCTGGGTTACTCAGTCTTCTGCTTCCAGAGAGTCTAGGATCACCTTTACCAGAAACTATCAGTCACATGCAGACAGTATCTGGGTAAGAGCAACACCCTCTGCTGTTTGATGTAGCGTTAGCTTTGTGAAAGACCTTCTGTAGGCTTTCCCTTCAACTGTATCTCAAAATGAGTCATTACTAGAAACTTTTCAACACATTGTACACTAATTACCTCTTGTGGCCAAAGGTGGAAAGGTGCCTTTGCGTCCCAGCCATGTTTGGAAGGTTTCATGAGAATAAAAATATTTGTGCTACGAAAACCTATAAAGTAATTAAAATGTTTTATTGTACTTACACAAAGTATGAATAAATGAGTCTGTGAATAAATGTATGAGAAAAAAAAGCATGTAGGCTTATATGATCAAAATAAATACAGATTATGTGGAATGGTCAGTTAAAATGTTTTTAAAGCGGGGATTAATACAAACTGAACATGCACAAAATGCACATGTAAATATTTATTCTTATTATGATTTATTCTTATCAAAGAAGTGAATGACACTAGAAACCTGCACAAGGGGTTTTGCGTTATTTAAATCAGAAAATGAAGCAGTCACATGGTGGCTTCGCACGTCACAGATCATGCGGCTATGGCTAAATGAATCAAGCTCCAATACAGCGCTTCACTTTGAGATACAAACTTCGAAGCCTCTGTGCTGAACGTCACATCACTACAATTTTAAATCATTTGACATTTTAGTGATATTGCATATTTTTGTTGCATACTCTAAATAATATTATATTTTTTTCAGGTTCAAAAAAAGATATTCTTCTAACAGTCCAACTGAAAGAAAATCTGATGAGGAGCACGAGTCTGAACACTTGTAATGGACTATTGAGGATTTTAAAAAGTATGCAAGATTATAAATCCTTCACTCCAAGGCTGTAACATGTCTTGCCATTTAGGGTTGACATTACAATGTTATGGTCCTTTATGGTTCTAAATGTAATAAAGGCCCAAATTTTAATACATTTTGTAATAACTATTTTTATGTTAAACTTGGTGAAGTTAATTTATGGAATGGGCTTTGGTCTTAAATATGATAAAGAGTCACATACAGCATGTATTAATTTTGGATTTTGGGAAAACTTGTCAAATAGAGCTGTTATTGAGGGGAACAAAATGGTGAAAAATGAAATTAGATGGATATAGAAAAATAGTTAAACTAGAATTTATAGGAAAGTAATTTTTTTAAATGGTTTTATTTTAGTAATCAATTATGTCCTAATATGTTTTAACCATGTTCTAGTTTATGTCTAGTTTATGTAACTCTTCCACTTTGTATTTTATGTGTCATTTTCTTATGCGAAATCAATTTACTAAAAGGCTACTCTTACACTTAAAATATTTTTAAATCACATTGACAATTACAAAAGGCACAAACTAAACTTAAAAAATAGTAATTTTAACAACATACAAAGTTATGTGAAAAATAAGTGAAACAGTTTGGACATTTCTGATCATCTCAATATATCACTTTTACATAAACACTGGATTGTAAATTCACTTTAAACTAACCATTATTGTACTACAGTATGTGTTTTTAAACAATAAAAAGTGAATGAAAACCGTTCTGATTGAGATTCTGATTGTTTTACATTGCATATACAGGTTCTGGTCATATAATTAGAATATCATCAAAAAGTTTTTTTATTTATTTCACTAATTCCATTCAAAAAGTGAAACTTGTATATTATATCCGTTCTTTACACACAGACTGATATATTTAAAATGTTTATTTGTTTTAATTTTGATGATTATAACTGACAGCTAAGGAAAATCACAAATTCAGTATCTCAGAAAATTAGAATATTACTTCAGACAAATACAAAGAAAGGATTTTTAGAAATCTTGGTCAACTGAAAAGTATGAACATGAAAAGTATGAGCATGTACAGCACTCAATACTTAGTTGGGGCTCCTTTTGCCTGAATTACTGCAGCAATGTGGCATGGCACGGAGTCGATCAGTCTGTGGCACTGCTCAGGTGTTATGAGAGGCCAGGTTGCCTTCAGCTCTTTTGCATTGTTGGGTCTGGCATATCGCGTCTTCCTCTTCACAATACCCCATAGATTTTCTATGGGGTTATGGTCATTTGCTGGCCAATTAAGAATGGGGATACTTAACCAGGTACTGGTAGCTTTGGCACTGTGTGCAAAATGACAGTTAAAGGCAGTTCATCATTGAATTCAGTGATGTCATCTCTGTTCAGTTCAGTGTCTGTGCATTCATTTGCAATCAAGTCAACGATATTGCTGTAAATAAAGTGACCCCAACTAAGTAAGCCAGAGGCGATAGCGGCAAGGAACTTAAACTCCATCTTTGACAGAATGAAGAAAAAAACTTGGGAGAAACCAGGCTCAGTCGGGGGGCCAGTTCTCCTCTGACCAGACGAAACCAGCAGTTCAATTCCATGCTGCAGCAAAGTCAGATTGTGATACAGGGGATCTGTATCTGGGGCTCTAGTTACCCTGGTCTCTGCTGTCTTTCAGGGCTGTAGAGATCCTTTCTAGGTGCCAATCCACCATCTGGTCTGGATACGTACTGGATCTGGTTGACTGCAGTGACCCTCTGACCTGGAGACAGACTGGATCTGGTGGCTACAGTGATCTCGGAATAAGAGAGAAACAGACTAATATTAGAGTAGATGTCATTCTTGTAAGGATGTAGCAAATACATCGGTGTTATGGGAAGTGTTCCCGGTTCCGGTTTACCTAATTAATGCAGCCTAAAAATCCTTAAATGGATTTGGATATTTGAAGCATATTAGTATGTTATGTGTAAGCCAGGTTAAAGAGATGAGTCTTTAATCTAGATTTAAACTGCAAGAGTGTCTCTGCCTCCCGAACAATGTTAGGTAGGTTATTCAGAGATTAGGCGCCAAGTAGGAAAAGGATCTGTCACCCGCAGTTGATTTTGATATTCTAGGTATTATCAAACTGCCTGAGTTTTGAGAACG
The DNA here is from genome assembly GCF_963082965.1 of Carassius carassius. Classification (NCBI taxonomy): domain Eukaryota; kingdom Metazoa; phylum Chordata; class Actinopteri; order Cypriniformes; family Cyprinidae; genus Carassius; species Carassius carassius. The sequence goes on along the minus strand of NW_026775139.1, from coordinate 371,504 downwards.
AAGTGGATGTGGAGGATTATAATGTAACAGGAGCTCATTCAAATACTGAGGTGTTAAACCATTTAGGGCTTAATAAGTAATAATAAATATTTTAAAGTCTATACAATGTTTGATAGGGAGCCTGTGCAGTGTTGACAGGACTGGGCTAATATGGTCATACTTCCTGGTTCTAGTAAGAACTCTTGCTGCTGCATTTTGGACTAGCTGTAGTTTGTTTACTAAGCGTGCAGAACAACCACCCAATAAAGCATTACAATAATCTAACCTTGAGGTCATAAATGCATGGATTAACATTTCTGCATTTGACATTGAGAGCATAGGCCATAATTTAGATATATTTTTGAGATGGAAAAATGCAGTTTTACAAATGCTAGAAACGTGGCTTTCTAAGGAAAATTGCTATCAAATAGCACACATACGTTTCCTAATCGGCAACAGAGACCAGAACGACAGAGGGCCACAATGACAAGCGCTTGTCTCAGGGGGTCATGAGATAGGAGCAAGCTCAGCTTTTAAGAGTACAAAGAACATCAGTCATAAACGATGAAAAATGCAGCAGGTGTTGGACAAAGTTCAAACTTTCGAGAGTGCATGTGTTTAACCTCCTGCATTCGAATGCGCAAACAAATGGAATATGCTTTGAAATTCTACGTGTTCAACTGTACGCATATCTCAGCGTACATGTACAAAAATTAACTATACTTTGGTTTCAAGGGTAAGCTTCAACGTCACAGTGCTAAAAGGTTCTTCAGGAAAACCACCACAGCCCAGAGGTCAGTCGGGCACTCACATGAGTGACGAGGTGGCCGAGTGGTTAAGGCGATGGACTGTTAATCCATTGTGCTCTGCATGCATGGGTTCGAATCCCATCCTCATTGTTCCTTGCTGTGATTGTTCATCTGCTCTGCACATTTGGTGCACTTTCCTTATGTGACACGTTCACCTCATGCAGTGCGATTCAAAACGGTCGATGATTCGAATCAGGTGTGTTAAATAATGGAAGCACGCAATGCATTAAGAACACGAGACCTATTCTTCAACAACACGATAAGCTTCAAAGAAGCTGGCAAAAATTGCCAAGGCTGACTCTATTTCAAGTCATCCTGGCGGGGTATTGGGTAAAGTTTTCAACCAGCAATGATCGCGCCTCTGATGAGCCTCATAGGCTACAATATTGCCTCTGCGAAAGAATGGTGGCAAGGGTCGCGACCTTTCACCAGCAGCCATGTGGACCTGGAACGACAGGGTGGTAAATAGCTCCAAACTGCATGGTGTCTACGAAAACAAGTAGGCAGTATGTACGAGAAGCCTTATTCGCTGCTCTCTCTTTACTTAAAGAGGAGTGTGTGTTGCTTTCCCGAACCCCTGGGGGAAGAGAGTTATGGGTATCTTGGCAACAAAGGGGTGGAGTCGTAAAGCTCGCGGTCTGGGTCAGGATAGATTCTGTTTGACGAGGCCCCTGGGGGGTTGGTTAGGATACAGTGACGAGTGCAAAGACACTGCAAACAAGTTCTGAGGGAGGTCCTGTGTCAAATGTGCTACCTTTTGCTAGACTCAGGTGTTCTCTCAAAACTTTTTCAATTCAATTCAATTCAAGTTTATTTGTATAGCGCTTTTAACAATACAAATCATTACAAAGCAACTTTACAGAAAATTATGTTTCTACAATATTTAGTAGTAGCTAGTAGTTTGTGCACGTTTGACAGGATTTTAGAAAAATAAAAATAATAATAATAATACAAGACGTAGTCAGCTAGATGATGAACTATCAATATTATTAATTAATAGTAATTATAGGATGCAGTCACACATGTAGCAATAATTGTTAGTTCTGTTTGTTGATTTAAGGTTAGGATCATCTGGGGTCCTCTGAGGGTCAGCATCATCTCTTCTCAGGTGTTCTGGATCCTGACTGGAGCTTGTGTAAATCCTAGTTACCACGGGATGTAAATCCCGTGGCAAAGCATAGAAACAAAATAGAGACATCATTAGCATAGCTGCTGATCCAACAAAGTAAAATTAGTTTAACCCAAGCTGAAGAATAAAAATGCAGATGCAACTACACTCACAATTTAAGAGATACATTATTCGAATGCTTGGCGAAAGAGATGCGTTTTTAATCTAGATTTAAACAGAGAGAGTGTGTCTGAACCCCGAACATTATCAGGAAGGCTATTCCAGAGTTTGGGAGCCAAATGTGAAAAAGCTCTACCTCCTTTAGTGGACTTTGCTATCCTAGGAACTACCAAAAGTCCAGCGTTTTGTGACCTTAGGGTGCGTGATGGGTTGTAGCGTGGTAGAAGGCTAGTTAGGTACGCAGGAGCTCAACCATTTAGGGCCTTATAGGTAAGTAATGATAATTTGTAACAGATACGGAACTTAATAGGTAGCCAGTGCAGAGACTGTAAAATTGGGGTAATATGATCATATTTTCTTGACCTGGTAAGGACTCTAGCTGCTGCATTTTGGACTACCTGTAGCTTGTTTATTGACGAAGCAGGACAACCACCTAGAAGTGCATTACAATAGTCCAGTCTAGAGGTCATGAATGCATGAACTAGCTTTTCTGCATCAGAAACAGACAACATGTTTCGTAGCTTGGCAATGTTTCTAAGATGGAAGAATGCGGTTTTTGTAACATTGGAAATATGATTTTCAAAAGACAAATTGCTGTCTAATATAACACCCAGATTTCTGACTGTAGAGGAAGTAACAGTACATCCGTCTAGTTGCAGATTGTAATCTACAAGATTCTGTGTGGTGTTTTTTGGTCCAATAATTAATATCTCTGTCTTATCCGAATTTAATTGGAGAAAATTATTTGTCATCCAATCTTTTACATTTTTAACACACTCTGTTAGCTTAGATAATTGGGAAGTTTCATCTGGTCTCGTTGAAATATATAGCGGAGTATCATCAGCATAACAGTGGAAGCTAATTCCGTATTTTCTAATAATATTACCAAGGGGCAACATGTATATTGAAAATAGAAGGGGACCTAGGACGGATCCTTGTGGCACTCCATATTTTACTGATGATAAATGAGATGACACCCCATTTAAGTAAACAAAATGGTAGCGATCGGACAGGTAGGATCTAAACCATCTTAGAGCCTGCCCTTGAATACCTGTATAGTTTTGTAATCGATCTATGAGTATGTCATGATCTATGGTGTCGAACGCAGCACTAAGATCAAGTAAGACTAGAAATGAGATGCAGCCTTGATCTGACGCAAGAAGCAGGTCATTTGTAATTTTAACAAGTGCAGTTTCTGTGCTATGGTGGGGCCTAAAACCTGACTGAAATTCTTCATACAGATCATTTTTATGCAGGAAGGTGCTCAATTGAGCAGACACAACTTTTTCTAAAATTTTAGACATAAATGGAAGATTTGAAATAGGCCTATAATTTGCCAGTACACTAGGATCTAGTTTTGGTTTCTTAATAAGAGGCTTGATAACCGCCAGCTTGAATGGTTTTGGGACGTGACCTAAAGATAACGACGAGTTAATGATATTGAGAAGCGGTTCTTCGGCTACAGGTAACAGCTCTTTTAGTAATTTAGTGGGTACAGGATCTAATAAACATGTTGTTGGTTTAGATACAGTGATAAGTTTATTTAGCTCTTCCTGTCCTATATTTGTAAAGCACTGCAGTTTATTTTTGGGTGCGATGGATGAAACTGAAGTGTTAGACTCTGTAGAATCTACATTCGCTATTGTATTTCTAATGTTATCTATTTTATCAGTGAAGAAATTCAACTGCAACGGAGACCAGAACGACAGAGGGCCACAATGACAAGCGCTTGTCTGAGGGGGGTCATGAGACAGGAGCAAGCTCAGCTTTTAAGAGTACAAAGAACATCAGTCATAAACGATGAAAAATGCAACAGGTGCTGGACAAAGTTCAAACTTTCGAGAGCGCACGTTTAACCTCCTGCATTCGAATGCGCAAACAAATGGAATATGCTTTGAAATTCTACGTGTTCAACTGTACGCATATCTCAGCGTACATGTACAAAAATTAACTATACTTTGGTTTCAAGGGTAAGCTTCAACGTCACAGTGCTAAAAGGTTCTTCAGGACAACCACCGCAGCCCAGAGGTCAGTCGGGCACTCACATGAGTGACGAGGTGGCCGAGTGGTTAAGGCGATGGACTGCTAATCGATTCAAAACGGTCGATGATACGAATCAGGTGTGTTAAATAATGGAAGCACGCAATGCATTAAGGACACGAGACCTATTCTTCAACAACACGATAAGCTTCAAAGAAGCTGGCAAAAATTGCCAAGGCTGACTCTATATCAAGTCATCCTGGCGGGGTATTGGGTAAAGTTTTCAACCAGCAATGATCGCGCCTCGGATGAGCCTCATAGGCTACAATATTGCCTCTGCGAAAGAATGGTGGCAAGGGTCGCGACCTTTCACCTGGAGCCATGTGGACGTGGAACGACAGGGTGGTAAATAGCTCCAAACTGCGTGGTGTGTCTACGAAAATCAGTAGGCAGTATGTACGAGAAGCCTTATTCGCTGCTCTCTCTTTACTTAAAGAGGAGTGTGTGTTGCTTTCCCGAACCCCTGGGGGAAGAGAGTTATGGGTATCTTTGCAACAAAGGGGTGGAGTCGTAAAGCTCGCGGTCTGGGTCAGGATAGATTCTGTTTGACGAGGCCCCTGGGGAGTTGGGTAGGATACAGTGACGAGTGCAAAGACACTGCAAACAAGTTCTGAGGGAGGTCCTGTGTCAAATGTGCTACCTTTTGCTAGACTCAGGTGTTCTCTCAAAACGGCAACGGAGACCAGAACGACAGAGGGCCACAATGACAAGCGCTTGTCTGAGGGGGGTCATGACATAGGAGCAAGCTCAGCTTTTAAGAGTACAAAGAACATCAGTCATAAACGATGAAAAATGCAACAGGTGCTGGACAAAGTTCAAACTTTCGAGAGCGCACGTTTAACCTCCTGCATTCGAATGCGCAAACAAATGGAATATGCTTTGAAATTCTACGTGTTCAACTGTACGCATATCTCAGCGTACATGTACAAAAATTAACTATACTTTGGTTTCAAGGGTAAGCTTCAACGTCACAGTGCTAAAAGGTTCTTCAGGAAAAACACCGCAGCCCAGAGGTCAGTCGGGCACTCACATGAGTGACGAGGTGGCCGAGTGGTTAAGGTGATGGACTGCTAATCCATTGTGCTCTGCATGCATGGGTTCGAATCCCATCCTCATTGTTCCTTGCTGTGATTGTTCATCTGCTCTGCACATTTGGTGCACTTTCCTTATGTGACACGTTCACCTCATGCAGTGCGATTCAAAACGGTCGATGATACGAATCAGGTGTGTTAAATAATGGAAGCACGCAATGCATTAAGGACACGAGACCTATTCTTCAACAACACGATAAGCTTCAAAAGAAGCTGGCAAAAATTGCCAAGGCTGACTCTATTTCAAGTCATCCTGGCGGGGTATTGGGTAAAGTTTTCAACCAGCAATGATCGCGCTTCGGATGAGCCTCATAGGCTACAATATTGCCTCTGCGAAAGAATGGTGGCAAGGGTCGCGACCTTTCACCTGTAGCCATGTGGACGTGGAACGACAGGGTGGTAAATAATTCCAAACTGCGTGGTGTGTCTAAGAAAACCAGTAGGCAGTATGTACGAGAAGCCTTATTCACTGCTCTCTCTTTACTTAAAGAGGAGTGTGTGTTGCTTTCCCGAACCCCTGGGGGAAGAGAGTTATGGGTATCTTGGCAACAAAGGGGTGGAGTCGTAAAGCTCGCGGTCTGGGTCAGGATAGATTCTGTTTGACGAGGCCCCTGGGGGGTTGGGTAGGATACAGTGACGAGTGCAAAGACACTGCAAACAAGTTCTGAGGGAGGTCCTGTGTCAAATGTGCTTCCTTTTGCTAGACTCAGGTGTTCTCTCAAAACGCAAAGGAGACCAGAACGACAGAGGGCCACAATGACAAGCGCTTGTCTGAGGGGGGTCATGAGATAGGAGCAAGGTCAGCATTTTAAGAGTACAAAGAACATTAGTCATAAACGATGAAAAATGCAGCAGGTGCTGGACAAAGTTCAAACTTTCGAGAGCGCACGTGTTTAACCTCCTGCATTCGAATGCGCAAACAAATGGAATATGCTTTGAAATTCTACGTGTTCAACTGTACGCATATCTCAGCGTACATGTACAAAAATGAACTATACTTTGGTGTCAAGGGTGAGCTTCAGGAAAACCACCGCAGCCCAGAGGTCAGTCGGGCACTCACACGAGTGACGAGGTGGCCAAGTGGTTAAGGCGATGGACTGCTAATCCATTGTGCTCTGCACGCGTGGGCTCGAACCCCATCCTCGTCGTTCCTTCCTGTGATTGTTCATCTGCTGTGCACTTTCCTTATGTGACACGTTCACCTCATGCAGTGCGATTCAAAACGGTCGATGATACGAATCAGGTGTGTTAAATAATGGAAGCACGCAATGCATTAAGGACACGAGACCTATTCTTCAACAACACGATAAGCTTCAAAAGAAGCTGGCAAAAATTGCCAAGGCTGACTCTATTTCAAGTCTTCCTGGCGGGGTATTGGGTAAAGTTTTCAACCAGCAATGATCGCGCTTCGGATGAGCCTCATAGGCTACAATATTGCCTCTGCGAAAGAATGGTGGCAAGGGTCGCGACCTTTCACCTGGAGCCATGTGGACGTGGAACGACAGGGTGGTAAATAGCTCCAAACTGCGTGGTGTGTCTAAGAAAACCAGTAGGCAGTATGTACGAGAAGCCTTATTCACTGCTCTCTCTTTACTTAAAGAGGAGTGTGTGTTGCTTTCCCGAACCCCTGGGGGAAGAGAGTTATGGGTATCTTGGCAACAAAGGGGTGGAGTCGTAAAGCTCGCGGTCTGGGTCAGGATAGATTCTGTTTGACGAGGCCCCTGGGGTGTTGGGTAGGATACAGTGATGAGTGCAAAGACACTGCAAACAAGTTCTGAGGGAGGTCCTGTGTCAAATGTGCTACCTTTTGCTAGACTCAGGTGTTCTCTCAAAACGGCAACGGAGACCAGAACGACAGAGGGCCACAATGACAAGCGCTTGTCTGAGGGGGGTCATGAGATAGGAGCAAGCTCAGCTTTTAAGTGTACAAAGAGCATCAGTCATAAACGATGAAAAATGCAGCAGGTGCTGGACAAAGTTCAAACTTTCGAGAGCGCACGTGTTTAACCTCCTGCATTCGAATGCGCAAACAAATGGAATATGCTTTGAAATTCTACGTGTTCAACTGTACGCATATCTCAGCGTACATGTACAAAAATGAACTATACTTTGGTGCCAAGGGTGAGCTTCAACGTCACAGTGCTAAAAGGTTCTTCAGGAAAACCACCACAGCCCAGAGGTCAGTCGGGCCCTCACACGAGTGACGAGTTGGCCGTACCTTCCAGCGATCGGACGGCTGAACACTTCCTAACACTTCCTAACAACATTTGAATACTTCCGAACAAGGTCGCAACACTTCCTAACAAAGTCAGAACGAAAGTCCGAACACATCCTAAATTAATCCGAACAGGTCCTAAAGCAAATCCGAAACTTTCGAACAGATGGGGCAAAGGAGCCAATCAATTCCTACCGAGAGGAAAGAGCCAATCAGCAAGTTGACATGCCAATCTCGCCGCTGATTGGCTGAATGAGTTTCGTGATATTCCAGCTGTTTGTAACTCACTGGACATCTGCTATGCAGAGATTCAAGGTAAGCATTATCACAATACAAATCCGTGACATCAGTGTTAACCTATTTGTTCAAACATTAATTCATGATTTGGAATAAAGATTATTCTGATCGTTCTACGCTTGCGTAGCAAGGCAAGCTAACTTAACGTGTCGCTAACTGATGCTTGTTAAGCCTTCGATTCATAACAAGTTTTTATTTTCTATATCTTTGCAATTTCATTTCATCATTCAGTATTCCAAGTATCCATTCCCTATGTTATTTCAGTCATGACTGAGTGATTCTTTACTGAATGTATTTAAATCTTTTACTATTCCAGGTATTCATTAAATATCTAGTTTTTTCCCCCTTTCTTACTTTATATACAAACACAGTTTTTATAATTATACATCAAAAGCTATTTGCAATTTTTTGCAAGTAGGAACATATTTACTGCAGAAAACTATTAACCTGCCACATATTTCACCACTCAACATGTCTGCTTTTATATACTTGATGTGAGTCTTTATATATATATATATATATATATATATATATATATATATATATATATATATATATATACTGTATATGTGTGTGTGTGTATGTGTGTGTATATAAATATAAAACTCCAATAAACTCCTTTCTACTGTTGCTATATTAACACATATTTAACCACATTGATTTGTTCCCCATTATTGTTCAGATATGACCAAAACAGGCGAATCCTCTGCTTATTGGAACGACATCTGCCACAGGTATGCCCAGGGCACCTTCCAGTTCAGTACAGGAAAAAGGCCTGGAAGCAGAAAATGGAAGGAGGTCCTGGAGCGGATTGATGCCTGTCCCCTGCAAAGGGGGAATAAGGTGGACCTGTTTGGCAGGCACATTGTGGGCACTTGTGGGTTCCATAAGGTAGGTATATGATATAATATATCAAAGGCATGATAAGTCCCTGTGTCATGTAATACACTATTTTATGCACCAACCCCTGATATATTCTCAGAATATATTCTCAGTACAGTTCTGCAGAGTAATTGGTGTAATTATTTAACATGAATAGTAAGACCTTCTTTTGTTCCTAATATTAATTTTCTCCCAGTCAACAGATAAGGTCTTGATTGAGTCAGGGCCTAAGGTAAAGGCAGGCGGCAGCTCAGAGGAGACCGGGACATCACAGGAAGTACATGGGGTGAAATGTTCTCTGTGTAGTGTGGTTGTGGAGGCAAAGAAGTTCTCCGAGCACCTCTCTGACCACCACGTTGAAGAGAGGTGTGACAGCTGTGGGGTCAGGGTCCAGGGTGGCGTCGAACTCCTCCAACACATTGAGTCGAGCCATTATGGGGCTCTATTGGCTCCACGTGTCAGCCCTTCAAAAAATCCCACACCATCTCCTTGCCCCTCACCATCTCCATGGCTGCCTCCACCTCCACAGCACTTGCCGTCTCCAATGCCAGTACCAGTGTCTCCATCCCCAGGGCCCACTCCATTCCCACACCACTCTCCAGCTCCAAAGCCCTCACCACCACCTCCACGGTGCTCTCCATCTCCACAGCCCACTCCATCCTCACATCCAGTACCCTCACTGCAGCCTACACCATCTCTGCCTCAGGCTATTACTGACTGGGAGAGCTTTCTTCCCAGTCAGTTCAAGAGAGTCCTCCAGCCAGCAGATTGGGTGTGGATTGCCAAGTGCCTCTATGAGCCCACAGGGCAGCTGAGGCAGAAGATCCAGGTGAACTGGTTTTATCCATCGATGCAGCCCAAGCCATGTCCTCCTGAGCCCGGGTGGTACTTCCGACAGAGGATGTTCTTGTGGGCACCAATGAGGATGTGGGGCATTCCTCTTAAATGCCCACAGTGTGGCCGGAAGATGCACCATTCAGGAATTTACCCGAAGGTCAGGGAGGTGATTGACATGGATAGCCGCTATTACCTTGTGGGTGGGGACTATCCACGCTGCAGTGCATGCAAGTTGCCAGTATGCCCATGGAGCCAGGACATCCTTTCACAACTGGATGTGGCACACAGGACCATGTTTCCAGCGGTGCTGACCACTCAGCTAGCCCTGGACAGGAAATGTGTGACTTTCCTCAGGCCAAGGACCAGTGGTAACAGTTCCTCCTACTTCCAGTCAGCAGTAGAGGAAGCCCACAGTGAGGAGTGGGCACGACGCACCATCCAGTACCTCTCTGATTGTGAGCATCATTTGAGAAAGGTTACCCTGGTCCAATCTGCAACGGCACCTGCCTTTTCTGCACCTGCACCCTTCAGGCCACGTCCACTCGCCCAGTGGTTTGAGACTGTCCACTCCAACGATATCCTCAGCCATTTGGACAAGATGAAGGGGGTGATTACCTCCACCCATGGCCGAATCCTGAAGATGGATTCTACAAAGAAGGTACAATACATGAAGGTTTCAGCATGAGGTTTATTTTCCGCCAGAAAGAATTTCAACATGATGAAAAATGTTGTGTTATATACATTTGTGTTATATATATATTATAATGTACCATAACAAATCAAAGAAAATGTATAATTAAGCTTGTCAGAATGTCTTTATTTTTCCTTCTTTTTGTTTTTCAGATCACCAAAAAGCTGGCTGGTGGCATTGGGGACACGGCTGCATGGATGACCAACATTGGCAATGAGCGCGGCCAGGTTCTGAACAGTGTTCTGACAACAGCTGAAGGCGCAGGACTGGAGGAGCTGTGCCAGGGCGTCGTCAAACGCTACCAGAATGCTGGCGAGCCAGAGCCTGAGGTCATCTATGTTGACCGGGATTGCTGCAGTCAGTCAGGTGAGATTTTCAAATTACTACTTTATCAAATGTGCACTGCAATATATTTTATAAAAGTTAATAGTGGTGTAAAAAAGTTCCCCTTTCCCTATTGGTGATGGTAATTAATTAGTATTATTTTTACAGCCAGTGTATTAAAAATTGTAATAAGTTATATTGACTGAAAAGTATGTTTGAAATTAAATCAAATGCATGTTTTTTATTTTTTCTCCTCCACAGGTGCATCTTCAGTGTTAAAACTTTTTCGGCCATGGAAGTCTATTGTAAGGCTAGATATCTTCCATTTTATGAGAAGATTCAACTGTGGCCTTACTACAGAGCACCACCCTCTCTATAGTACCTTTTGTTCAAAACTTTCCTCCTGTATCTTTGAGTGGGATCCGGAGGATGTGAAAGAACTTAAGGCTGCCAAGAGAGGGGAGTGGAAGTGCAGCCATGGTGGAAAGGCTCCCACTGAGGCTCAGCTCATGGCCAGCATCAGCCCAGGTGAACTCGTGAAGCACTGTAGGCGGCGGACACCCAGGGCTGAGGAGATCCGGGCCATGATTTCAGGGCTGCTGGAATCAGTGTGGGAGCTAACTGACACTACAGGGTTTCGCCTGGTTAACCCTGACAGCATGCACCATGTCTGGGAGATGCAACAAAAACACCTCGAGTGCATCCAGGACCCTCCACATGTAGAGTTGTACACAAAGACGGGGACACTCCAGAAGGGTGGCAAAGTCCTAAACGTGCTTAGGTGCGGCAGGGGGTCATCCTCGCTGGAGAGTTTTCACCGCCACCAGTGTGCCTTCATTCCTGGTAAATTCTGAATATGAAATTGCAGTATGTTTTGTAGATTTTTACGTTGAAAAGATCGCTATTGTGTCAACAACAGAACCCTGGGTGCTACCTGGATTTGGCTTGTTTTCATGGAATTTACTATCAGTCTCATTATTATGTGTTACTGTTCTATAACTGTGTCATTAAATTTGTATGTCCTCAGTTTAAAATAATTGCTGACTGAATCTGTGCATTTTCATTCTTAGGATGGAGATGCAATGCCATGCACACACAAATGTACATGTTAGAGGGGGCCTCGATGTGGAACATGAGCCGGGCAAAAGAAGCTGTATCTGTGGTGGGGGCCTCAACCCTAAGGACATTTGATGTCTGCACAACGTCTCATTTAAACAGCATGAGCCAACGGGTGCTTGGTCGGGCTTTGATGCCAGAATTTACCCCTCCAGGAAAACCCACTGGTAAGATATCTCACAGGAAAATGCTGAGCATTGGAGTATTTCTCTCTCTCCTGTGTTTGTTTGTTTGTGTGTGTGTGTGTGTGAGTGTGTGTGTCCTCTCCCCATTAACAATGTGGTACAAATTATTGCAGGGGAGCGCATTGCAGTGGAGTACTTGTTGGCCCAGTCCAATAGAGGCGACCAGTTGATTGCACACCACAATGACATGCCTGAAGTCCCCCCAGAGGAGCCAGAAGAGGATAGTGAAATTGACACGACTGTGTGCCATGCAGCTGACCTTAGGGCTGATGACTCTCCAGTAGCTGTCGTGCAGGCCCAGGTGACAAGTCAGGTGGGTGACACTGAACCCAAATCCCCAGATGAGGAGGTCACTGAGGAAGAGGAGGATGACACTGCAAGTCCTAGCACATCAAGCCAGGTAATATTGCTATCCTGTATTATTTTTTACTTTTAAAAAAAATGTATCTGGTACAGTGCAAAACGCCTATTGTCACCAATGTGTAAAGTTAAAATATATGCATGTACAATGCAAAATAATTATTACAACACCGTATATGTTTATTGGACTGTGTTTGGCATTTTTCTCAATTTCCAGAGTACACAGTGTGATTTCAGAGGTGTCTTGGGCTGGGAGGCAGTTGATGCCCTGGCAGCCTACTTGGTTGGCCTAAACCGAACAATCACTGCCTTGTCATCACAAGAGGAGGCCAACATAGTCCAGCTGTACATGGCTCTGCATGCCATGGACAAAGTACCATCAAAATATAGCCAGAGGGTTAAGAAGAAGGCTTTGACAGGACCTTGGAGAGCATCCAGGAAGCAGAGTGGCTCTGCTCCAGGACAGCAGGCAGCAGAGAGGTAATTTGACTATTTGGATCGTCACTAGTTTATAACCCAGTATACAGTTCAGATTATATCATCTTTCTTTTCCATAGATTGTTCATGACTCATGGGCAGGCAGCTCAGGACCCTGAAGTCCACAGGGTCTGTGAATGTGTTTGCCTAAGGCTTTTGAAAGAGTTTCAGCAAGCACGGAACAGGCCCAGGGACACACAAGGAAAAACTCTGCCAATTCCACAATCTATTGTGGTGGTAAACAGCCACTTAAAACAGCTGATGGAGGACAGCAGAGAGGTTCTAGGACAGACTAACCTAGTTCTGGTCCCGATAAACACCACTACTGTCTCCTCGTGGTGAGTCTTGTTTTATGCGATACTTTTGCACAATCACAGTAGTATATCAAGATTGTACTTATAAAACCTTCTTGTACATGCTTTTAAAAATGATGCTACAGGAAGTAAAGACAATGGGCTTTTATTCACTTAAATTGCTAATTTAAGATGAAGAATGTTTCTCTTGCAGGCTACTAAAAAGACAGAAACGTGTAGACAGAGACATGCTTCTGCAGGGTACTGCACTGCCCAAACAAGTATATTTGGCAAAGGAGGCTCTTCCTGAAGTGCGCGAACTTCCAGCTGTTCCTGCACAGCATGGGCATGAGTCCATTGTATTTCAGGATTCAGCAAAACAGGAGGGAGAGGCCTTCATTCGTAAGCGTTTCTCCAACAGGTGCCCAATGCCCACCCCTCCTCCTGGATCTTACTCTGCATTTCCCATATACCCACCAGCACCACACTTTGCATTCCCCCCTGGGTCCTACCCACCCTTTCCCAGCTACCAACCAGGTCTACCACTGCCTCATTCTACCCAATTCCATCCCCCTTCCCAATTCCAGCCCCCTCTCCAATTCCAGCCACCTTCCCAATTCCAGCCACCTCCCCAATTCCAGCCACCTCCCCAATTCCAGCCACCTCCCCAATTCCAGCCGCCTCCCCAATTCCAGTCCCCTCCCCAATTCCAGCAGCCTAATACCTTGCCATCACAAACTTGTCCCTCCACTCAGCCCAGGCAGTGCACATGGAGAAGGCAGAAAGCTGCCCAAGAGGATGAGGAGCGAGTGGCTAGAGGCGAACCACCACGGAAACGACTAGCAAAGGATATATATCACTATATCTGCAAGCAGTGTGGGCAGGCAAAAAATAAGACAACTGGCCACACTCAGCTGAAGGGCCGGTGGTACTGTCCAGCCTCAGGCCTCTCTGTTGCACAGTGGAGGGAGAATGTACAGGGAGTTCTTTGATTTTTTTTTTTCATTGGTGTATATAGTAATGTATATAGTTAGGTTTTTATATAGTTGCATATGTTGTGCTGTGTGTGTGTTGTGCTGTGAACATTTTGTTTTTAGTTGCTGTTTCCAGTGTTTAATTTGCAGTGTTTGTAAAAAAAAGGAAAGACACAACTCTTGTGGGGTAATAGTAACACATCCATCCTTTGGGTGGAAGATTCCAGGTGCAAGTCCTGGCAAGAGTTTGTGGTGTGTTTGTCAGATTATTATTATTATTATTATTAATTTTTTTATTAAAAATATAGTCAAAAACCAATCAAACACTTTACTTAAATCCTTTGTGTGTGTTCATGAAGTTTGATGGATAATTTTTTTTCTTTTTCTTGCTTTTCCCTCCTTTCTCCTTCTCTTTTCCCTTTCTTTCCCCCTTGTAGCAGTCCCTTTTGCCCTGTTTTTGGCTGAGTGGTTAAGGCGATGGACTGCTAATCCATTGTGCTCTTCACGCGTGGGTTCGAATCCCATCCTCGTCGTTCCTTCCTGTGATTGTTCATCTGCTCTGCACATTTGGTGCACTTTCCTTATGTGACACGTTCACCTCATGCAGTGCGATTCAAAACGGTCGATGATCCGAATCAGGTGTGTTAAATAATGGAAGCACGCAATGCATTAAGGACACGAGACCTATTCTTCAACAACACGATAAGCTTCAAAAGAAGCTGGCAAAAATTGCCAAGGCTGACTCTATTTCAAGTCATCCTGTCGGGGTATTGGGTAAAGTTTTCAACCAGCAATGATCGCGCCTCGGATGAGCCTCATAGGGTGCTTCTCAATTCATATTTCTGCATCCTCGTTTCCTTTCCTCGCTTCCTTTCCTCGTGTCTTAGCTCCACCCTTTTAGGATGCGAGGGAAGGACGCAAGGGAAAGACGTGAGGATGGAGGACTTGAATCAGGTGAAATGATTTATCCTCGCTCCCTTCAGCGTTACTTCAAAGTGTCATCAGCTGTAATTAAAGGGATCTGCCCTTATGTTGTTAAAGTTTGTTAATTAAGACATTCATAATAAATATTAATAAAGCAAGATGCCCTGTTTGAAATATATGACATGCATGGTTTATTTGAAGTGAAAAGGTAAAATATAAATAAAAATTGTTACAACAGATGTGAAGGGGGAGGAGAATTTATACGTGCGTCACGTTAAGTCAATAAAATACTTCCGCATAGGATACACCTGTGTATCCTCGCTCATCTCTCCTCATGAAGCCTCCTCCCTCCTCGTGGTGCAATTAGAGAATTGAGATGTCCTTCAAGATGGCAGTGTTCGATCGTTTTCCGGGTCATATGATGGAGGACGGAGGAGCGAGCAGACGAGTAGGGATATTGAGAAGCACCCATAGGCTACAATATTGCCTCTGCGAAAGAATGGTGGCAAGGGTCGCGACCTTTCACCTGGAGCCATGTGGACGTGGAACGACAGGGTGGTAAATAGCTCCAAACTGCGTGGTGTGTCTACGAAAACCAGTAGGCAGTATGTACGAGAAGCCTTATTCGCTGCTCTCTCTTTACTTAAAGAGGAGTGTGTGTTGCTTTCCCAAACCCCTGGGGGAAGAGAGTTATGGGTATCTTGGCAACAAAGGGGTGGAGTCGTAAAGCTCGCGGTCTGGGTCAGTGACGAGTGCAAAGACACTGCAAACAAGTTCTGAGGGAGGTCCTGTGTCAAATGTGCTACCTTTTGCTAGACTCAGGTGTTCTCTCAAAACGACAACGGAGACCAGAAAGACAGAGGGCCACAATGACAAACGCTTGTCTGAGGGGGGTCATGAGATAGGAGCAAGCTCAGCTTTTAAGAGTACAAAGAACATCAGTCATAAACGATGAAAAATGCAGCAGGTGCTGGACAAAGTTCAAACTTTCGAGAGCGCACGTGTTTAACCTCCTGCATTCGAATGCGCAAACAAATGGAATATGCTTTGAAATTCTACGTGTTCAACTGTACGCATATCTCAGCGTACATGTACAAAAATTAACTATACTTTGGTTTCAAGGGTGAGCTTCAACGTCACAGTGCTAAAAGGTTCTTCAGGAAAACCACCACAGCCCAGAGGTCAGTCGGACACTCACATGAGTGATGAGGTGGCCGAGTGGTTAAGGCGATGGACTGCTAATCCATTGTGCTCTGCACGCGTGGGTTCGAATCCCATCCTCGTTGTTCCTTCCTGTGATTGTTCATCTGCTCTGCACATTTGGTGCACTTTCCTTATGTGACACATTCACCTAATGCAGTGCGATTCAAAACAGTCGATGATCCGAATCAGGTGTGTTAAATAATGGAAGCAAGCAATGCATTAAGGACACGAGACCTATTCTTCAACAACACGATAAGCTTCAAAAGAAACTGGCAAAAATTGCCAAGGCTGACTCTATTTCAAGTCATCCTGGCGGGGTATTGGGTAAAGTTTTCAACCAGCAATGATCGCGCCTCGGATGAGCCTCATAGGCTACAATATTGCCTCTGCGAAAGAATGGTGGCAAGGGTCACGACCTTTCACCTGGAGCCATGTGGACGTGGAACGACAGGGTGGTAAATAGCTCCAAACTGCGTGGTGTGTCTACGAAAACCAGTAGGCAGTATGTACGAGAAGCCTTATTCGCTGCTCTCTCTTTACTTAAAGAGGAGTGTGTGTTGCTTTCCCAAACCCCTGGGGGAAGAGAGTTATGGGTATCTTGGCAACAAAGGGGTGGAGTCATAAAGCTCGTGGTCTGGGTCAGGATAGATTCTGTTTGACGAGGCCCCTGGGGGGTTGGGTAGGATACAGTGACGAGTGCAAAGACACTACAAACAAGTTCTGAGGGAGGTCCTGTGTCAAATGTGCTACCTTTTGCTAGACTCAGGTGTTCTTTCAAAACGGCAACGGAGACCAGAACGACAGAGGGCCACAATGACAAGCGCTTGTCTGAGGGGGGTCATGAGATAGGAGCAAGCTCAGCTTTTAAGAGTACAAAGAACATCAGTCATAAACGATGAAAAATGCAGCAGGTGCTGGAAAAAGTTCAAACTTTCGAGAGCGCACGTGTTTAACCTCCTGCATTCGAATGCGCAAACAAATGGAATATGCTTTGAAATTCTACGTGTTCAACTGTACGCATATCTCAGCGTACATGTACAAAAATTAACTATACTTTGGTTTCAAGGGTGAGCTTCAACGTCACAGTGCTAAAAGGTTCTTCAGGAAAACCACCACAGCCCAGAGGTCAGTCGGACACTCACATGAGTGACGAGGTGGCCGAGTGGTTAAGGCGATGGACTGCTAATCCATTGTGCTCTGCACACGTGGGTTAGAATCCCATCCTCGTCGGTCCTTGCTGTGATTGTTCATCTGCTCTGCACATTTTGTGCACTTTCCTTATGTGACACGTCCACCTCATGCAGTGCGATTCAAAACGGTCGATGATCTGAATCAGGTGTGTTAAATAATGGAAGCACGCAATGCATTAAGGACACGAGACCTATTCTTCAACAACACGATAAGCTTCAAAAGAAGCTGGCAAAAATTGCCAAGGCTGACTCTATTTCAAGTCATCCTGGCGGGGTATTGGGTAAAGTTTTCAGCCAGCAATGATCGCGCCTCGGATGAGCCTCATAGGGTGCTTCTCAATTCATATTTGTGCATCCTCGTTTCCTTTCCTCGCTTCCTTTCCTCGTGTCTTAGCTCCACCCTTTTAGGATGCGAGGGAAGGACGCAAGGAAAAGACGTGAGGATGGAGGACTTGAATCAAGTGAAATGATTTATCCTCGCTCCCTTCAGCGTTACTTCAAAGTGTCATCAGCTGTAATTAAAGGGATCTGCCCTTATGTTGTTAAAGTTTGTTAATTAAGACATTCATAATAAATATTAATAAAGCAAGATGCCCTGTTTGAAATATATGACATGCATGGTTTATTTGAAGTGAAAAGGTAAAATATAAATAAAAATTGTTACAACAGATGTGAAGGGGGAGGAGAATTTATACGTGCGTCACATTAAGTCGATAAAATACTTCCGCATAGGATACACCTGTGTATCCTCGCTCATCTCTCCTCATGAAGCCTCCTCCCTCCTCGATCCTCGTCTCCTCGTGGTGCAATTAGAGAATTGAGATGTCCTTCAAGATGGCAGTGTTCGATCGTTTTCCGGGTCATATGATGGAGGACGGAGGAGCGAGCAGACGAGTAGGGATATTGAGAAGCACCCATAGGCTACAATATTGCCTCTGCGAAAGAATGGTGGCAAGGGTCGCGACCTTTCACCTGGAGCCATGTGGACGTGGAACGACAGGGTGGTAAATAGCTCCAAACTGCGTGGTGTGTCTACGAAAACCAGTAGGCAGTATGTACGAGAAGCCTTATTCGCTGCTCTCTCTTTACTTAAAGAGGAGTGTGTGTTGCTTTCCCAAACCCCTGGGGGAAGAGAGTTATGGGTATCTTGGCAACAAAGGGGTGGAGTCGTAAAGCTCGCGGTCTGGGTCAGGATAGATTCTGTTTGACGAGGCCCCTGGGGGGTTGGGTAGGATACAGTGACGAGTGCAAAGACACTACAAACAAGTTCTGAGGGAGGTCCTGTGTCAAATGTGCTACCTCTATAAAGTCCATTTTTTTTTGGAGCGTCCATTCAGGTATAAGTTTGAGGGCTCGTGTACGTGGGTTAAGGGGACCTGCGCGCTGACCCCAAAAAATTTTTGCCGGACGCGGCGTCGATGTCTGCCGGACCGCGCCGGCCCACGGGAGACCCCTGACCGGCGCGGGAGGATCTGGACCCCCGAGGGGCCCCGTGGAAGCCCACCCAAATTTGAGGCCCCTAAATGCCATTCAGCACTTCTCCACAGGGTGGCGCACGGAGCAGTACACCTCAGGTTTAAAACAGTGGCATTTTCCCGAATGGGGGGTGGACGATTTTTTTGCCCACGAAACCTATATTTGTCCATTTGACCTTTAAAGTTACAGAATGACCACGGAACCGATGCGGACCCCCGTCGGACCCCCAACCCGGGTCCCACGAACCCATTATTTGTCCATTTGACCATTATATTCACACAATGACTGCGGATCATCTGCGGACTCCTTGCGGACCCCCACCCTGGGTCCCACGAACCCAGTATTTGTCCATTTGACCATTATATTCACACAATGACTGCGGATCATCTGCGGACCACTTGCGGACCCCCACCCTGGGTCCCACGAACCCACTATTTGTCCATTTGACCATTATTTTCACACAATGACTGCGGATCATCTGCGGACCACTTGCGGACCCCCACCCTGGGTCCCACGAACCCACTATTTGTCCATTTGACCATTATATTCACAGAATGACCACGGATCACATGCGGAACATTTGCGGACCCCACCCCCTGGTCCCACGGACCCAATATTTGTCCATTTGACCATTAGCGTTAGAAATGGGCCTCGGTTGGACATTTTTTTCGGAGATATCCCAGGGGCCCAAAACTTGGAACGGTGGCTCCTGGGGCCTCCCCCAGTGAGCTTACGAAGGCCCGGGGCCCAAGAGCCCTTGCAATCAGTGTCCACGAACCCGCTATGCTTAACACATTCAAATAAATGGTAGGTGGGATTTTTTTAGAAAAGTCCCAGGGGCCCGAAATTCGGAATGGTGGCTCTTTGGGGCCCCTGGATCGTGCAGTCAAAAGCGCGGGGCCCTAGTGCGATGCACTTTTTTTCCTTTAGTGCTACGACTACGTGCTTCGGGGCCCTGAGTGAGGGGCCCCTGAGATGCCAGAATCTCAAATCTGCGGAGATACGGAGCCTCAAATTTGGTGTCCATCCAATATGAATAAATGGCAAGTGGGATATGTGTCCACCTGAGGTTTAACAAATAGCAATTCTATTAAATTTGATTGAATTAAATATAGGCAATATTGTTGGTCAAAACGCCTGCAGTGTACTCAGACATCTCAGCAGAGTCCATTAATGTAAGATCTATCCCATAATAATGTAGAATTTCCATAGAAAAAATGTTTTGGTTAATTTCACCACATATGGTGCATGTCCACCCCTTAATTTATTTCATGGCATATGTGTCCACTTGCAGATTATTAAATAGCAATTCTATTTAACTTGATTTATTTCAAACTAGTGCAATATTGTTAATGGAAACACCCCTACTGTACACAGCACGCTCAGCAGAGTCCATTCATGTATGTTTTATCACATAATACTGTAGAATTTGCATAAAAATTAATGTCCACAGGAGCATTATGGAGGTCCCGCTGAATAAATTGTAAATGGACATTTTTTTTTAAACCTCCCAGTTGCCATTTATTCAGGGCGCCCTTCCTAGTGGTTCCGTGGACAGATAAATTTTAGCTATTTTGTGGTTGAAGTCTCATCAGATGTACTCTGCAAGCTCCGAGGAATTCATTTTTGTAAGTTTTATCCCATAATACTTTGTCCCATAAGTACCATCCACCCCCCTCGCACCTACTCATCCATGCCGGCCAGGGTGCACCCTCCCCGGCTAGAGAAGGCAGCTAGAGGCGGGTGGAAGTCGGAAGAATTTTTTTTTTTATGAGGTCTAGAGAAAACACTTGTACTGTACCCAGGGCACTCAGAGGAATCCATTTTTGTAAGTTTTATCCCATTATTCATGTAAAATATGCATAAAAATGTATGTCCACGGGAGCGCTATGGAGGTCCCGCTGAATAAATTGTAAATGGACATTTAAAAAAAAAAAAACCTCCCATTTGCCATTTATTCAGCACGCCCTTCCTAATGGTTCCGTGGACAGATCAATTTTAGCGGTTTCGTGGTTGAAGTCTCATCAGCTGTACTCTGCAAGCTCCCAGGAATCCATTTTTGTAAGTTTTATCCCATAACACCGTAGAAATATACATATAAAAATGTTGGATTTTTACACATGTGGTGAATATTAACCAAAATGTCACACACTTTGCCAAGCTGTAACTCCGCCAAAACGGGGCCAAACTGCACCAAAATCGGGTCAAAGTCAGACCAGGGGGACCTCTATCCGACGCCACCAGCCCCAAGTCCCTGAACCCACGGGAGGCGGAGATACAGTGCCCCAAATTTGGTGTCCATGGCATAAATGGCAAGTGGGATATGTGTCCACCTTAGGTTTAACAAAAAACAATTCTAGTAAATTTGATTTAATTAAATATAGGCAATATTGTTGATCAAAACGCCTGCAGTGTACTCAGACAGCCCAGCAGAGTCCATTCATGTAAGTTTTATCACAATATACTGTAGAATTTGCATAAAAAATAATGTCCACGGGAGCACTACGGAGGTCCCGCTGAATAAATTGTAAATGGACATTTTTTTTAAAAAAACCTCCCATTTGCCATTCATTCAGCACACCCTTCCTAATGGTTCCGTGGACAGATAAATTTTAGCGGTTTCGTGGTTAAAGTCTCATCAGCTGTACTCTGCAAGCTCCCAGGAATCCATTTTTGTAAGTTTTATCCCATAATACTGTAGAATTTGCATAAAAATGAGCGTTGAATTTTGGCACACATGTGCACCACATGTGGTGCGTATCTCACTTTTCATTAAATAGCAACTTTATTTAACTTTAATTATTTCAAATGTGTGTTATTGTTAATGAAAAGACCTTTACTGTACTCAGGACACCCAGAGGAATCCATTCATGTAAGTTTTATCCAATAATAATGTAAAATATGCATAAAAATGTATGTCCACGGGAGCGCTATGGAGGTCCCGCTGAATAAATTGTAAATGGACATTTTTAAAAAAAAAGGGCCCCTAAAACGTGCTGTCAAAAGCGTGAGGACCTAGCGTGATGCACTTTTCTCCTTGGGTCCTACGACTATGTGTTTCGGGGCCCTGGTTGAGGGGACCCTGAGATGCCAGAATCTCAAATTTGGCGGCCCTACTACCTATCGTCTCTGAACTGTGGACGTCCCACCACCAATCAAAACACGTACCAATTTGGTGGACATGGGGTCCCTTCTGTGACCCTTTGACCCCTAGAGAAGGTCGTAGGGCCACCAGACTTCTATGCCCATTCGAGGGGGTCCCCATGAGACACATATCCAAAATTCGGCCCGATCGGACCCTTGGGAGTCGTGTCCACGAACCCGCTAGGCCGAAAACATTCAAGTATATGGCAGGTGGGACTTTTTTAGAAAAGACTCAGGGGCCCGAAATTCGGATCGGTGGGTCCAGGGGCCGCCCCGAGTGAGCTGCTGAAAGCGCGGGGCCCTAAGGCGAGGGAAAAATTCGGAGCCTCCTGCACAAAATCTCTCCCTTGGCACTCTCTGACTCTTACATGATCAGAGCCTTTTGAGAGATTTCAGGGTGCCGGACGGGTATTTTTTTTTCAAGGTCCTACAGCTTCGTGCTTCAGGGACATGGGAGAGGGGCCCCTGAGATGCGAGAATCTGGAATATGGGGGCCCTACGTCCTATCGTCTCCGAACTGTGGATGTCCCACCTTCAATCGAAACGTGTACCGATTTGGTGGACGTGGGGTCACTTATTTGACTGTTTGACCCCTAAAGAAGGTCATAGGGCCACCAGACTTCTATGCCCAGTTGAGTGGGTTCCCATGAGACACATATCCAAAATTCGGCCCGACCGGACCCTTGCAAGTCCTGTCCACGAACCCGCTAGGCCAAAAACATTCAAGTATATGGCAGGTGGGACTTTTTTAGAAAAGACCCAGGGGCCCGAAATTCGGATCGGTGGGTCAAGGGGCCGCCCCAAGTGAGCTTCCGAAAGCGCGGGGCCCTGGGGCCCTCGCGAGTTGTGTCCACGAATCCGCTAGGCCAAACCCATTCAAGTATGTGGCAGGTGGGACTTCTTTAGAAAAGACCCAGGGGCCCGAAATTCGGATCGGTGGGTCCAGGGGCCGCCCCGATTGAGCTGCCGAAAGAGTGGGGCCCTAAGGCGAGGGAAAATTTGGAGCCTCCTGCACAAAATCTCTCCCTCAGCCCTCTCTGACTCTTACATGATCAGAGCCTTTTGAGAGATTTCAGGGTGCAGGATGGGAATTTTTTTTCAAGGTCCTACAGCTTCGTGCTTTGGGGACATGGGAGAGGGGCCCCTGAGATGAGGCTCTCCCGGTGGTCAACATCACCCCCTAGAGGTGTCAATACTTGGTTTACTGCGGATTCCCTACGGAAAAGGGGGGTAAGCCGACTCGTCCCGTTGGACAGTTTTCTAAAGGAGAAAATGGATCCAAATTGACAGTACAATCCCTTCGAACCATTATGTGGTATATGAGGTCAGTCGGACAATCACACGAGTGATGAGGTGGCCGAGTGGTTAAGGCGATGGACTGCTAATCCATTGCGCTCTGCATGCGTGGGTTCGAATCCCATCCTCGTCGGTCCTTGCTGTGATTGTTCATCTGCTCTGCACATTTTGTGCACTTTCCTTATGTGACACGTTCACCTCATGCAGTGCGATTCAAAACGGTCGATGATCTGAATCAGGTGTGTTAAATAATGGAAGCACGCAATGCATTAAGGACACGAGACCTATTCTTCAACAACACAAGGAGCTGGCAAAAATTGCCAAGGCTGACTCTATTTCAAGTCATCCTGGCGGGGTATTGGGTAAAGTTTTCAACCAGCAATGATCGCGCATCGGATGAGCCTCATAGGCTACAATATTGCCTCTGCGAAAGAATGGTGGCAAGGGTCGCGACCTTTCATCTGGAGCCATGTGGACGTGGAACGACAGGGTGGTAAATAGCTCCAAACTGCGTGGTGTGTCTACGAAAACCAGTAGGCAGTATGTACGAGAAGCCTTATTCGCTGCTCTCTCTTTACTTAAAGAGGAGTGTGTGTTGCTTTCCCGAACCCCTGGGGGAAGAGAGTTATGGGTATCTTGGCAACAAAGGGGTGGAGTCGTAAAGCTCGCGGTCTGGGTCAGGATAGATTCTGTTTGACGAGGCCCCTGGGGGGTTGGGTAGGATACAGTGACGAGTGCAAAGACACTGCAAACAAGTTCTGAGGGAGGTCCTGTGTCAAATGTGCTACCTTTTGCTAGACTCAGGTGTTCTCTCAAAATGGCAACGGAGACCAGAACGACAGAGGGCCACAATGACAAGCGCTTGTCTGAGGGGGGTCATGAGATAGGAGCAAGCTCAGCTTTTAAGAGTACAAAGAACATCAGTCATAAACGATGAAAAATGCAGCAGGTGCTGGACAAAGTTTAAACTTTCGAGAGCGCACGTGTTTAACCTCCTGCATTCGAATGCGCAAACAAATGGAATATGCTTTGAAATTCTACGTGTTCAACTGTACGCATATCTCAGCGTACATGTACAAAAATGAACTATACTTTGGTGCCAAGGGTAAGCTTCAACGTCACAGTGCTAAAAGTTTCTTCAGGAAAACCACCACAGCCCATAGGTCATTTAGGCACTCACATGAGTGACGAGGTGGCCGAGTGGTTAAGGCGATGGACTGCTAATCCATTGTGCTCTGCACGTGTGGGTTCGAATCCCATCCTCGTCGGTCCTTGCTGTGATTGTTCATCTGCTTTGCACATTTGGTGCACTTTCCTTATGTGACACTTTCACCTCATGCAGTGCGATTCAAAACGGTCGATGATCCGAATCAGGTGTGTTAAATAATGGAAGCACGCAATGCATTAAGGACACGAGACCTATTCTTCAACAACACGATAAGCTTCAAAAGAAGCTGGCAAAAATTGCCAAGACTGACTCTATTTCAAGTCATCCTGGCGGGGTATTGGGTAAAGTTTTCAACCAGCAATGATCGTGCCTCGGATGAGCCTCATAGGCTACAATATTGCCTCTGCGATAGAATGGTGGCAAGGGTCGCGACCTTTCACGTGGAGCCATGTGGACGTGGAACGACAGGGTGGTAAATAGCTCCAAACTGCGTGGTGTGTCTACGAAAACCAGTAGGCAGTATGTACGAGAAGCCTTATTCGCTGCTCTCTCTTTACTTAAAGAGGAGTGTGTGTTGCTTTCCCGAACCCCTGGGGGAAGAGAGTTATGGGTATCTTGGCAACAAAGGGGTGGAGTCGTAAAGCTCGTGGTCTGGGTCAGGATAGATTCTGTTTGACGAGGCCCCTGGGGGGTTGGGTAGGATACAGTGACGAGTGCAAAGACACTGCAAACAAGTTCTGAGGGAGGTCCTGTGTCAAATGTGCTACCTTTTGCTAGACTCAGGTGTTCTCTCAAAATGGCAACGGAGACCAGAACGACAGAGGGCCACAATGACAAGCGCTTGTCTGAGGGGGGTCATGAGATAGGAGCAAGCTCAGCTTTTAAGAGTACAAAGAACATCAGTCATAAACGATGAAAAATGCAACAGGTGCTGGACAAAGTTTAAACTTTCGAGAGCGCACGTGTTTAACCTCCTGCATTCGAATGCGCAAACAAATGGAATATGCTTTGAAATTCTACGTGTTCAACTGTACGCATATCTCAGCGTACATGTACAAAAATGAACTATACTTTGGTGCCAAGGGTGAGCTTCAACATCACAGTGCTAAAAGGTTCTTCAGGAAAACCACCGCAGCCCAGAGTTCAGTCGGGCCCTCACACGAGTGACGAGGTTGCCGAGTGGTTAAGGCGATGGACTGCTAATCCATTGTGCTCTGCACGCGTGGGTTCGAATCCCATCCTCGTCGTTCCTTCCTGTGATTGTTCATATGCTCTGCACATTTGGTGCACTTTCCTTATGTGACACTTTCACCTCATGCAGTGCGATTCAAAACGGTCGATGATCCGAATAAGGTGTGTTAAATAATGGAAGCACGCAATGCATTAAGGACACGAGACCTATTCTTCAACAACACGATAAGCTTCAAAAGAAGATGGCAAGAATTGCCAAGGCTGACTCTATTTCAAGTCATCCTGGCGGGGTATTGGGTAAAGTTTTCAACCAGCAATGATCGCGCCTCGGATGAGCCTCATAGGCTACAATATTGCCTCTGCGAAAGAATGGTGGCAAGGGTCGCGACCTTTCACCTGGAGCCATGTGGACGTGGAACGACAGGGTGGTAAATAGCTCCAAACTGCGTGGTGTGTCTACGAAAACCAGTAGGCAGTATGTACGAGAAGCCTTATTCGCTGCTCTCTCTTTACTTAAAGAGGAGTGTGTGTTGCTTTCCCGAACCCCTGGGGGAAGAGAGTTATGGGTATCTTGGCAACAAAGGGGTGGAGTCGTAAAGCTCGTGGTCCGGGTCAGGATAGATTCTGTTTGACGAGGCCCCTGGGGGGTTGGGTAGGATACAGTGACGAGTGCAAAGACACTGCAAACAAGTTCTGAGGGAGGTCCTGTGTCAAATGTGCTACCTTTTGCTAGACTCAGGTGTTCTCTCAAAACGGCAACGGAGACCAGAACGACAGAGGGCCACAATGACAAGCGCTTGTCTGAGGGGGGTCATGAGATAGGAGCAAGCTCAGCTTTTAAGAGTACAAAGAACATCAGTCATAAACGATGAAAAATGCAACAGGTGCTGGACAAAGTTTAAACTTTCGAGAGCGCACGTGTTTAACCTCCTGCATTCGAATGCGCAAACAAATGGAATATGCTTTGAAATTCTACGTGTTCAACTGTACGCATATCTCAGCGTACATGTACAAAAATGAACTATACTTTGGTGCCAAGGGTGAGCTTCAACATCACAGTGCTAAAAGGTTCTTCAGGAAAACCACCGCAGCCCAGAGGTCAGTCGGGCCCTCACACGAGTGACGAGGTTGCCGAGTGGTTAAGGCGATGGACTGCTAATCCATTGTGCTCTGCACGCGTGGGTTCGAATCCCATCCTCGTCGTTCCTTCCTGTGATTGTTCATATGCTCTGCACATTTGGTGCACTTTCCTTATGTGACACTTTCACCTCATGCAGTGCGATTCAAAACGGTCGATGATCCGAATAAGGTGTGTTAAATAATGGAAGCACGCAATGCATTAAGGACACGAGACCTATTCTTCAACAACACGATAAGCTTCAAAAGAAGATGGCAAGAATTGCCAAGGCTGACTCTATTTCAAGTCATCCTGGCGGGGTATTGGGTAAAGTTTTCAACCAGCAATGATCGCGCCTCGGATGAGCCTCATAGGCTACAATATTGCCTCTGCGAAAGAATGGTGGCAAGGGTCGCGACCTTTCACCTGGAGCCATGTGGACGTGGAACGACAGGGTGGTAAATAGCTCCAAACTGCGTGGTGTGTCTACGAAAACCAGTAGGCAGTATGTACGAGAAGCCTTATTCGCTGCTCTCTCTTTACTTAAAGAGGAGTGTGTGTTGCTTTCCCGAACCCCTGGGGGAAGAGAGTTATGGGTATCTTGGCAACAAAGGGGTGGAGTCGTAAAGCTCGTGGTCTGGGTCAGGATAGATTCTGTTTGACGAGGCCCCTGGGGGGTTGGGTAGGATACAGTGACGAGTGCAAAGACACTGCAAACAAGTTCTGAGGGAGGTCCTGTGTCAAATGTGCTACCTTTTGCTAGACTCAGGTGTTCTCTCAAAACGGCAACGGAGACCAGAACGACAGAGGGCCACAATGACAAGCGCTTGTCTGAGGGGGGTCATGAGATAGGAGCAAGCTCAGCTTTTAAGAGTACAAAGAACATCAGTCATAAACGATGAAAAATGCAGCAGGTGCTGGGCAAAGTTCAAACTTTCGAGAGCGCACGTGTTTAACCTCCTGCATTCGAATGCGCAAACAAATGGAATATGCTTTGAAATTCTACGTGTTCAACTGTACGCATATCTCAGCGTACATGTACAAAAATGAACTATACTTTGGTGCCAAGGGTGAGCTTCAACATCACAGTGCTAAAAGGTTCTTCAGGAAAACCACGACAGGCCAGAGGTCAGTCGGGCCCTCACACGAGTGACGAGGTGGCCGAGTGGTTAAGGCGATGGACTGCTAATCCTTTGTGCTCTGCACACGTGGGTTCGAATCCCATCCTCGTCGGTCCTTGCTGTGATTGTTCATCTGCTTTGCACATTTGGTGCACTTTCCTTATGTGACACTTTAACCTCATGCAGTGCGATTCAAAACGGTCGATGATCCGAATCAGGTGTGTTAAATAATGGAAGCACGCAATGCATTAAGGACAAAAGACCTATTCTTCAACAACACGATAAGCTTCAAAAGAAGCTGGCAAAATATGCCAAGGCTGACTCTATTTCAAGTCATCCTGGCGGGGTATTGGGTAAAGTTTTCAACCAGCAATGATCGCGCCTCGGATGAGCCTCATAGGCTACAATATTGCCTCTGCGAAAGAATGGTGGCAAGGGTCGCGACCTTTCACCTGGAGCCATGTGGACGTGGAACGACAGGGTGGTAAATAGCTCCAAACTGCGTGGTGTGTCTACGAAAACCAGTAGGCAGTATGTACGAGAAGCCTTATTCGCTGCTCTCTCTTTACTTAAAGAGGAGTGTGTGTTGCTTTCCCGAACCCCTGGGGGAAGAGAGTTATGGGTATCTTGGCAACAAAGGGGTGGAGTCGTAAAGCTCGTGGTATGGGTCAGGATAGATTCTGTTTGACGAGGCCCCTGGGGGGTTGGGTAGGATACAGTGACGAGTGCAAAGACACTGCAAACAAGTTCTGAGGGAGGTCCTGTGTCAAATGTGCTACCTTTTGCTAGACTCAGGTGTTCTCTCAAAACGGCAACGGAGACCAGAACGACAGAGGGCCACAATGACAAGCGCTTGTCTGAGGGGGTCATGAGATAGGAGCAAGCTCAGCTTTTAAGAGTACAAAGAACATCAGTCATAAACGATGAAAAATGCATCAGGTGCTGGGCAAAGTTCAAACTTTCGAGAGCGCACGTGTTTAACCTCCTGCATTCGAATGCGCAAACAAATGGAATATGCTTTGAAATTCTACGTGTTCAACTGTACGCATATCTCAGCGTACATGTACAAAAATGAACTATACTTTGGTGCCAAGGGTGAGCTTCAACATCACAGTGCTAAAAGGTTCTTCAGGAAAACCACCACAGGCCAGAGGTCAGTCGGGCCCTCACACGAGTGACGAGGTGGCCGAGTGGTTAAGGCGATGGACTGCTAATCCTTTGTGCTCTGCACGCGTGGGTTCGAATCCCATCCTCGTCGGTCCTTGCTGTGATTGTTCATCTGCTTTGCACATTTGGTGCCCTTTCCTTATGTGACACTTTAACCTCATGCAGTGCGATTCAAAACGGTCGATGATCCGAATCAGGTGTGTTAAATAATGGAAGCACGCAATGCATTAAGGACACAAGACCTATTCTTCAACAACACGATAAGCTTCAAAAGAAGCTGGCAAAATATGCCAAGGCTGACTCTATTTCAAGTCATCCTGGCGGGGTATTGGGTAAAGTTTTCAACCAGAATGATCGCGCCTCGGATGAGCCTCATAGGCTACAATATTGCCTCTGCGAAAGAATGGTGGCAAGGGTCGCGACCTTTCACCTGGAGCCATGTGGATGTGGAACGACAGGGTGGTAAATAGCTCCAAACTGCGTGGTGTGTCTACGAAAACCAGTAGGCAGTATGTACGAGAAGCCTTATTCGCTGCTCTCTCTTTACTTAAAGAGGAGTGTGTGTTGCTTTCCCGAACCCCTGGGGGAAGAGAGTTATGGGTATCTTGGCAACAAAGGGGTGGAGTCGTAAAGCTCGTGGTCTGGGTCAGGATAGATTCTGTTTGACGAGGCCCCTGGGGGGTTGGGTAGGATACAGTGACGAGTGCAAAGACACTGCAAACAAGTTCTGAGGGAGGTCCTGTGTCAAATGTGCTACCTTTTGCTAGACTCAGGTGTTCTCTCAAAACGGCAACGGAGACCAGAACGACAGAGGGCCACAATGACAAGCGCTTGTCTGAGGGGGGTCATGAGATAGGAGCAAGCTCAGCTTTTAAGAGTACAAAGAACATCAGTCATAAACGATGAAAAATGCAGCAGGTGCTGGGCAAAGTTCAAACTTTCGAGAGCGCACGTGTTTAACCTCCTGCATTCGAATGCGCAAACAAATGGAATATGCTTTGAAATTCTACGTGTTCAACTGTACGCATATCTCAGCGTACATGTACAAAAATGAACTATACTTTGGTGCCAAGGGTGAGCTTCAACATCACAGTGCTAAAAGGTTCTTCAGGAAAACCACCACAGGCCAGAGGTCAGTCGGGCCCTCACACGAGTGACGAGGTGGCCGAGTGGTTAAGGCGATGGACTGCTAATCCTTTGTGCTCTGCACGCGTGGGTTCGAATCCCATCCTCGTCGGTCCTTGCTGTGATTGTTCATCTGCTTTGCACATTTGGTGCCCTTTCCTTATGTGACACTTTAACCTCATGCAGTGCGATTCAAAACGGTCGATGATCCGAATCAGGTGTGTTAAATAATGGAAGCACGCAATGCATTAAGGACACAAGACCTATTCTTCAACAACACGATAAGCTTCAAAAGAAGAAGGCAAAAATTGCCAAGGCTGACTCTATTTCAAGTCATCCTGGCAGGGTTTTGGGTAAAGTTTTCAACCAGCAATGATCGCGCCTCGGATGAGCCTCATAGGCTACAATATTGCCTCTGCGAAAGAATGGTGGCAAGGGTCGCGACCTTTCACCTGGAGCCATGTGGACGAGGAACGACAGGCTGGTAAATAGCTCCAAACTGCGTGGTGTGTCTACGAAAACTAGTAGGCAGTATGTACGAGAAGCCTTATTCGCTGCTCTCTCTTTACTTTAAAAGGAGAGTGTGTGTCTTTTTTCGAACCACTGGGGGAAGAGAGTTATGGGTATCTTGGCAACAAAGGGGTGGAGTCGTAAAGCTTGTGGTCTGGGTCAGGATAGATTCTGTTTGACGAGGCCCCTGGGGGGTTGGGTAGGATACAGTGACGAGTGCAAAGACACTGCAAACAAGTTCTGAGGGAGGTCCTGTGTCAAATGTGCTACCTTTTGCTAGACTCAGGTGTTCTCTCAAAACGGCAACGGAGACCAGAACGACAGAGGGCCACAATGACAAGCGCTTGTCTGAGGGGGGTCATGAGATAGGAGCAAGCTCAGCTTTTAAGAGTACAAAGAACATCAGTCATAAACGATGAAAAATGCAGCAGGTGCTGGGCAAAGTTCAAACTTTCGAGAGCGCACGTGTTTAACCTCCTGCATTCGAATGCGCAAACAAATGGAATATGCTTTGAAATTCTACGTGTTCAACTGTACGCATATCTCAGCGTACATGTACAAAAATGAACTATACTTTGGTGCCAAGGGTGAGCTTCAACATCACAGTGCTAAAAGGTTCTTCAGGAAAACCACCACAGGCCAGAGGTCAGTCGGGCCCTCACACGAGTGACGAGGTGGCCGAGTGGTTAAGGCGATGGACTGCTAATCCTTTGTGCTCTGCACGCGTGGGTTCGAATCCCATCCTCGTCGGTCCTTGCTGTGATTGTTCATCTGCTTTGCACATTTGGTGCCCTTTCCTTATGTGACACTTTAACCTCATGCAGTGCGATTCAAAACGGTCGATGATCCGAATCAGGTGTGTTAAATAATGGAAGCACGCAATGCATTAAGGACACAAGACCTATTCTTCAACAACACGATAAGCTTCAAAAGAAGCTGGCAAAATATGCCAAGGCTGACTCTATTTCAAGTCATCCTGGCGGGGTATTGGGTAAAGTTTTCAACCAGAATGATCGCGCCTCGGATGAGCCTCATAGGCTACAATATTGCCTCTGCGAAAGAATGGTGGCAAGGGTCGCGACCTTTCACCTGGAGCCATGTGGATGTGGAACGACAGGGTGGTAAATAGCTCCAAACTGCGTGGTGTGTCTACGAAAACCAGTAGGCAGTATGTACGAGAAGCCTTATTCGCTGCTCTCTCTTTACTTTAAAAGGAGAGTGTGTGTCTTTTTTCGAACCACTGGGGGAAGAGAGTTATGGGTATCTTGGCAACAAAGGGGTGGAGTCGTAAAGCTTGTGGTCTGGGTCAGGATAGATTCTGTTTGACGAGGCCCCTGGGGGGTTGGGTAGGATACAGTGACGAGTGCAAAGACACTGCAAACAAGTTCTGAGGGAGGTCCTGTGTCAAATGTGCTACCTTTTGCTAGACTCAGGTGTTCTCTCAAAACGGCAACGGAGACCAGAACGACAGAGGGCCACAATGACAAGCGCTTGTCTGAGGGGGGTCATGAGATAGGAGCAAGCTCAGCTTTTAAGAGTACAAAGAACATCAGTCATAAACGATGAAAAATGCAGCAGGTGCTGGGCAAAGTTCAAACTTTCGAGAGCGCACGTGTTTAACCTCCTGCATTCGAATGCGCAAACAAATGGAATATGCTTTGAAATTCTACGTGTTCAACTGTACGCATATCTCAGCGTACATGTACAAAAATGAACTATACTTTGGTGCCAAGGGTGAGCTTCAACATCACAGTGCTAAAAGGTTCTTCAGGAAAACCACCACAGGCCAGAGGTCAGTCGGGCCCTCACACGAGTGACGAGGTGGCCGAGTGGTTAAGGCGATGGACTGCTAATCCTTTGTGCTCTGCACGCGTGGGTTCGAATCCCATCCTCGTCGGTCCTTGCTGTGATTGTTCATCTGCTTTGCACATTTGGTGCCCTTTCCTTATGTGACACTTTAACCTCATGCAGTGCGATTCAAAACGGTCGATGATCCGAATCAGGTGTGTTAAATAATGGAAGCACGCAATGCATTAAGGACACAAGACCTATTCTTCAACAACACGATAAGCTTCAAAAGAAGCTGGCAAAATATGCCAAGGCTGACTCTATTTCAAGTCATCCTGGCGGGGTATTGGGTAAAGTTTTCAACCAGAATGATCGCGCCTCGGATGAGCCTCATAGGCTACAATATTGCCTCTGCGAAAGAATGGTGGCAAGGGTCGCGACCTTTCACCTGGAGCCATGTGGATGTGGAACGACAGGGTGGTAAATAGCTCCAAACTGCGTGGTGTGTCTACGAAAACCAGTAGGCAGTATGTACGAGAAGCCTTATTCGCTGCTCTCTCTTTACTTAAAGAGGAGTGTGTGTTGCTTTCCCGAACCCCTGGGGGAAGAGAGTTATGGGTATCTTGGCAACAAAGGGGTGGAGTCGTAAAGCTCGTGGTCTGGGTCAGGATAGATTCTGTTTGACGAGGCCCCTGGGGGGTTGGGTAGGATACAGTGACGAGTGCAAAGACACTGCAAACAAGTTCTGAGGGAGGTCCTGTGTCAAATGTGCTACCTTTTGCTAGACTCAGGTGTTCTCTCAAAACGGCAACGGAGACCAGAACGACAGAGGGCCACAATGACAAGCGCTTGTCTGAGGGGGGTCATGAGATAGGAGCAAGCTCAGCTTTTAAGAGTACAAAGAACATCAGTCATAAACGATGAAAAATGCAGCAGGTGCTGGGCAAAGTTCAAACTTTCGAGAGCGCACGTGTTTAACCTCCTGCATTCGAATGCGCAAACAAATGGAATATGCTTTGAAATTCTACGTGTTCAACTGTACGCATATCTCAGCGTACATGTACAAAAATGAACTATACTTTGGTGCCAAGGGTGAGCTTCAACATGACAGTGCTAAAAGGTTCTTCAGGAAAACCACCACAGGCCAGAGGTCAGTCGGGCCCTCACACGAGTGACGAGGTGGCCGAGTGGTTAAGGCGATGGACTGCTAATCCTTTGTGCTCTGCACGCGTGGGTTCGAATCCCATCCTCGTCGGTCCTTGCTGTGATTGTTCATCTGCTTTGCACATTTGGTGCCCTTTCCTTATGTGACACTTTAACCTCATGCAGTGCGATTCAAAACGGTCGATGATCCGAATCAGGTGTGTTAAATAATGGAAGCACGCAATGCATTAAGGACACAAGACCTATTCTTCAACAACACGATAAGCTTCAAAAGAAGCTGGCAAAATATGCCAAGGCTGACTCTATTTCAAGTCATCCTGGCGGGGTATTGGGTAAAGTTTTCAACCAGAATGATCGCGCCTCGGATGAGCCTCATAGGCTACAATATTGCCTCTGCGAAAGAATGGTGGCAAGGGTCGCGACCTTTCACCTGGAGCCATGTGGATGTGGAACGACAGGGTGGTAAATAGCTCCAAACTGCGTGGTGTGTCTACGAAAACCAGTAGGCAGTATGTACGAGAAGCCTTATTCGCTGCTCTCTCTTTACTTAAAGAGGAGTGTGTGTTGCTTTCCCGAACCCCTGGGGGAAGAGAGTTATGGGTATCTTGGCAACAAAGGGGTGGAGTCGTAAAGCTCGTGGTCTGGGTCAGGATAGATTCTGTTTGACGAGGCCCCTGGGGGGTTGGGTAGGATACAGTGACGAGTGCAAAGACACTGCAAACAAGTTCTGAGGGAGGTCCTGTGTCAAATGTGCTACCTTTTGCTAGACTCAGGTGTTCTCTCAAAATGGCAACGGAGACCAGAACGACAGAGGGCCACAATGACAAGCGCTTGTCTGAGGGGGGTCATGAGATAGGAGCAAGCTCAGCTTTTAAGAGTACAAAGAACATCAGTCATAAACGATGAAAAATGCAACAGGTGCTGGACAAAGTTTAAACTTTCGAGAGCGCACGTGTTTAACCTCCTGCATTCGAATGCGCAAACAAATGGAATATGCTTTGAAATTCTACGTGTTCAACTGTACGCATATCTCAGCGTACATGTACAAAAATGAACTATACTTTGGTGCCAAGGGTGAGCTCCAACATCACAGTGCTAAAAGGTTCTTCAGGAAAACCACCACAGCCCAGAGGTCAGTCGGGCCCTCACACGAGTGACGAGGTGGCCGAGTGGTTAAGGCGATGGACTGCTAATCCATTGTGCTCTGCACGCGTGGGTTCGAATCCCATCCTCGTCGTTCCTTCCTGTGATTGTTCATATGCTCTGCACATTTGGTGCACTTTCCTTATGTGACACGTTCACCTCATGCAGTGCGATTCATAACGGTCGATGATCCGAATCAGGTGTGTTAAATAATGGAAGCACGCAATGCATTAAGGACACGAGACCTATTCTTCAACAACACGATAAGCTTCAAAAGAAGAAGGCGAAAATTGCCACGGCTGACTCTATTTCAAGTCATCCTGGCGGGGTATTGGGTAAAGTTTTCAACCAGCAATGATCGCGCCTCGGATGAGCCTCATAGGCTACAATATTGCCTCTGCGAAAGAATGGTGGCAAGGGTCGCGACCTTTCACCTGGAGCCATGTGGACGTGGAACGACAGGCTGGTAAATAGCTCCAAACTGCGTGGTGTGTCTACGAAAACCAGTAGGCAGTATGTACGAGAAGCCTTATTCGCTGCTCTTTCTTTACTTTAAAAGGAGAGTGTGTGTCTTTTTTCGAACCACTGGGGGAAGAGAGTTATGGGTATCTTGGCAACAAAGGGGTGGAGTCGTAAAGCTCGTGGTCTGGGTCAGGATAGATTCTGTTTGACGAGGCCCCTGGGGGGTTGGGTAGGATACAGTGACGAGTGCAAAGACACTGCAAACAAGTTCTGAGGGAGGTCCTGTGTCAAATGTGCTACCTTTTGCTAGACTCAGGTGTTCTCTCAAAACGGCAACGGAGACCAGAACGACAGAGGGCCACAATGACAAGCGCTTGTCTGAGGGGGGTCATGAGATAGGAGCAAGCTCAGCTTTTAAGAGTACAAAGAACATCAGTCATAAACGATGAAAAATGCAACAGGTGCTGGAGAAAGTTTAAACTTTCGAGAGCGCACGTGTTTAACCTCCTGCATTCGAATGCGCAAACAAATGGAATATGCTTTGAAATTCTACGTGTTCAACTGTACGCATATCTCAGCGTACATGTACAAAAATGAACTATACTTTGGTGCCAAGGGTGAGCTCCAACATCACAGTGCTAAAAGGTTCTTCAGGAAAACCACCACAGCCCAGAGGTCAGTCGGGCCCTCACACGAGTGACGAGGTGGCCGAGTGGTTAAGGCGATGGACTGCTAATCCATTGTGCTCTGCACGCGTGGGTTCGAATCCCATCCTCGTCGTTCCTTCCTGTGATTGTTCATATGCTCTGCACATTTGGTGCACTTTCCTTATGTGACACGTTCACCTC
This sequence comes from Carassius carassius, assembly GCF_963082965.1. Classification (NCBI taxonomy): domain Eukaryota; kingdom Metazoa; phylum Chordata; class Actinopteri; order Cypriniformes; family Cyprinidae; genus Carassius; species Carassius carassius. The sequence goes on along the minus strand of NW_026775139.1, from coordinate 335,609 downwards.
ATGCAGTGCGATTCATAACGGTCGATGATCCGAATCAGGTGTGTTAAATAATGGAAGCACGCAATGCATTAAGGACACGAGACCTATTCTTCACCTCATGCAGTGCGATTCATAACGGTCGATGATCCGAATCAGGTGTGTTAAATAATGGAAGCACGCAATGCATTAAGGACACGAGACCTATTCTTCACCTCATGCAGTGCGATTCATAACGGTCGATGATCCGAATCAGGTGTGTTAAATAATGGAAGCACGCAATGCATTAAAGACACGAGACCTATTCTTCACCTCATGCAGTGCGATTCATAACGGTCGATGATCCGAATCAGGTGTGTTAAATAATGGAATTATTCTTCAACAACACGATAAGCTTCAAAAGAAGCTGGCAAAATATGCCAAGGCTGACTCTATTTCAAGTCATCCTGGCGGGGTATTGGGTAAAGTTTTCAACCAGAATGATCGCGCCTCGGATGAGCCTCATAGGCTACAATATTGCCTCTGCGAAAGAATGGTGGCAAGGGTCGCGACCTTTCACCTGGAGCCATGTGGATGTGGAACGACAGGGTGGTAAATAGCTCCAAACTGCGTGGTGTGTCTACGAAAACCAGTAGGCAGTATGTACGAGAAGCCTTATTCGCTGCTCTCTCTTTACTTAAAGAGGAGTGTGTGTTGCTTTCCCGAACCCCTGGGGGAAGAGAGTTATGGGTATCTTGGCAACAAAGGGGTGGAGTCGTAAAGCTCGTGGTCTGGGTCAGGATAGATTCTGTTTGACGAGGCCCCTGGGGGGTTGGGTAGGATACAGTGACGAGTGCAAAGACACTGCAAACAAGTTCTGAGGGAGGTCCTGTGTCAAATGTGCTACCTTTTGCTAGACTCAGGTGTTCTCTCAAAACGGCAACGGAGACCAGAACGACAGAGGGCCACAATGACAAGCGCTTGTCTGAGGGGGGTCATGAGATAGGAGCAAGCTCAGCTTTTAAGAGTACAAAGAACATCAGTCATAAACGATGAAAAATGCAGCAGGTGCTGGGCAAAGTTCAAACTTTCGAGAGCGCACGTGTTTAACCTCCTGCATTCGAATGCGCAAACAAATGGAATATGCTTTGAAATTCTACGTGTTCAACTGTACGCATATCTCAGCGTACATGTACAAAAATGAACTATACTTTGGTGCCAAGGGTGAGCTTCAACATGACAGTGCTAAAAGGTTCTTCAGGAAAACCACCACAGGCCAGAGGTCAGTCGGGCCCTCACACGAGTGACGAGGTGGCCGAGTGGTTAAGGCGATGGACTGCTAATCCTTTGTGCTCTGCACGCGTGGGTTCGAATCCCATCCTCGTCGGTCCTTGCTGTGATTGTTCATCTGCTTTGCACATTTGGTGCCCTTTCCTTATGTGACACTTTAACCTCATGCAGTGCGATTCAAAACGGTCGATGATCCGAATCAGGTGTGTTAAATAATGGAAGCACGCAATGCATTAAGGACACAAGACCTATTCTTCAACAACACGATAAGCTTCAAAAGAAGCTGGCAAAATATGCCAAGGCTGACTCTATTTCAAGTCATCCTGGCGGGGTATTGGGTAAAGTTTTCAACCAGAATGATCGCGCCTCGGATGAGCCTCATAGGCTACAATATTGCCTCTGCGAAAGAATGGTGGCAAGGGTCGCGACCTTTCACCTGGAGCCATGTGGATGTGGAACGACAGGGTGGTAAATAGCTCCAAACTGCGTGGTGTGTCTACGAAAACCAGTAGGCAGTATGTACGAGAAGCCTTATTCGCTGCTCTCTCTTTACTTAAAGAGGAGTGTGTGTTGCTTTCCCGAACCCCTGGGGGAAGAGAGTTATGGGTATCTTGGCAACAAAGGGGTGGAGTCGTAAAGCTCGTGGTCTGGGTCAGGATAGATTCTGTTTGACGAGGCCCCTGGGGGGTTGGGTAGGATACAGTGACGAGTGCAAAGACACTGCAAACAAGTTCTGAGGGAGGTCCTGTGTCAAATGTGCTACCTTTTGCTAGACTCAGGTGTTCTCTCAAAATGGCAACGGAGACCAGAACGACAGAGGGCCACAATGACAAGCGCTTGTCTGAGGGGGGTCATGAGATAGGAGCAAGCTCAGCTTTTAAGAGTACAAAGAACATCAGTCATAAACGATGAAAAATGCAACAGGTGCTGGACAAAGTTTAAACTTTCGAGAGCGCACGTGTTTAACCTCCTGCATTCGAATGCGCAAACAAATGGAATATGCTTTGAAATTCTACGTGTTCAACTGTACGCATATCTCAGCGTACATGTACAAAAATGAACTATACTTTGGTGCCAAGGGTGAGCTCCAACATCACAGTGCTAAAAGGTTCTTCAGGAAAACCACCACAGCCCAGAGGTCAGTCGGGCCCTCACACGAGTGACGAGGTGGCCGAGTGGTTAAGGCGATGGACTGCTAATCCATTGTGCTCTGCACGCGTGGGTTCGAATCCCATCCTCGTCGTTCCTTCCTGTGATTGTTCATATGCTCTGCACATTTGGTGCACTTTCCTTATGTGACACGTTCACCTCATGCAGTGCGATTCATAACGGTCGATGATCCGAATCAGGTGTGTTAAATAATGGAAGCACGCAATGCATTAAGGACACGAGACCTATTCTTCAACAACACGATAAGCTTCAAAAGAAGAAGGCGAAAATTGCCACGGCTGACTCTATTTCAAGTCATCCTGGCGGGGTATTGGGTAAAGTTTTCAACCAGCAATGATCGCGCCTCGGATGAGCCTCATAGGCTACAATATTGCCTCTGCGAAAGAATGGTGGCAAGGGTCGCGACCTTTCACCTGGAGCCATGTGGACGTGGAACGACAGGCTGGTAAATAGCTCCAAACTGCGTGGTGTGTCTACGAAAACCAGTAGGCAGTATGTACGAGAAGCCTTATTCGCTGCTCTTTCTTTACTTTAAAAGGAGAGTGTGTGTCTTTTTTCGAACCACTGGGGGAAGAGAGTTATGGGTATCTTGGCAACAAAGGGGTGGAGTCGTAAAGCTCGTGGTCTGGGTCAGGATAGATTCTGTTTGACGAGGCCCCTGGGGGGTTGGGTAGGATACAGTGACGAGTGCAAAGACACTGCAAACAAGTTCTGAGGGAGGTCCTGTGTCAAATGTGCTACCTTTTGCTAGACTCAGGTGTTCTCTCAAAACGGCAACGGAGACCAGAACGACAGAGGGCCACAATGACAAGCGCTTGTCTGAGGGGGGTCATGAGATAGGAGCAAGCTCAGCTTTTAAGAGTACAAAGAACATCAGTCATAAACGATGAAAAATGCAACAGGTGCTGGAGAAAGTTTAAACTTTCGAGAGCGCACGTGTTTAACCTCCTGCATTCGAATGCGCAAACAAATGGAATATGCTTTGAAATTCTACGTGTTCAACTGTACGCATATCTCAGCGTACATGTACAAAAATGAACTATACTTTGGTGCCAAGGGTGAGCTCCAACATCACAGTGCTAAAAGGTTCTTCAGGAAAACCACCACAGCCCAGAGGTCAGTCGGGCCCTCACACGAGTGACGAGGTGGCCGAGTGGTTAAGGCGATGGACTGCTAATCCATTGTGCTCTGCACGCGTGGGTTCGAATCCCATCCTCGTCGTTCCTTCCTGTGATTGTTCATATGCTCTGCACATTTGGTGCACTTTCCTTATGTGACACGTTCACCTCATGCAGTGCGATTCATAACGGTCGATGATCCGAATCAGGTGTGTTAAATAATGGAAGCACGCAATGCATTAAGGACACGAGACCTATTCTTCACCTCATGCAGTGCGATTCATAACGGTCGATGATCCGAATCAGGTGTGTTAAATAATGGAAGCACGCAATGCATTAAGGACACGAGACCTATTCTTCACCTCATGCAGTGCGATTCATAACGGTCGATGATCCGAATCAGGTGTGTTAAATAATGGAAGCACGCAATGCATTAAAGACACGAGACCTATTCTTCACCTCATGCAGTGCGATTCATAACGGTCGATGATCCGAATCAGGTGTGTTAAATAATGGAATTATTCTTCAACAACACGATAAGCTTCAAAAGAAGAAGGCAAAAATTGCCAAGGCTGACTCTATTTCAAGTCATCCTGGCGGGGTATTGGGTAAAGTTTTCAACCAGCAATGATCGCGCCTCGGATGAGCCTCATAGGCTACAATATTGCCTCTGCGAAAGAATGGTGGCAAGGGTCGCGACCTTTCACCTGGAGCCATGTGGACTTGGAATGACAGGCTGGTAAATAGCTCCAAACTGATTGGTGTGTCTACGAAAACCAGTAGGCAGTATGTACGAGAAGCCTTATTCGCTGCTCTCTCTTTACTTTAAAAGGAGAGTGTGTGTCTTTTTTCGAACCACTGGGGGAAGAGAGTTATGGGTATCTTGGCAACAAAGGGGTGGAGTCGTAAAGCTCGTGGTCTGGGTCAGGATAGATTCTGTTTGACGAGGCCCCTGGGGGGTTGGGTAGGATACAGTGACGAGTGCAAAGACACTGCAAACAAGTTCTGAGGGAGGTCCTGTGTCAAATGTGCTACCTTTTGCTAGACTCAGGTGTTCTCTCAAAACGGCAACGGAGACCAGAACGACAGAGGGCCACAATGACAAGCGCTTGTCTGAGGGGGGTCATGAGATAGGAGCAAGCTCAGCTTTTAAGAGTACAAAGAACATCAGTCATAAACGATGAAAAATGCAACAGGTGCTGGAGAAAGTTTAAACTTTCGAGAGCGCACGTGTTTAACCTCCTGCATTCGAATGCGCAAACAAATGGAATATGCTTTGAAATTCTACGTGTTCAACTGTACGCATATCTCAGCGTACATGTACAAAAATGAACTATACTTTGGTGCCAAGGGTGAGCTTCAACATCACAGTGCTAAAAGACTCTTCAGGAAAACCACCGCAGCCCAGAGGTCAGTCGGGCCCTCACACGAGTGATGAGGTGGCCGAGTGGTTAAGGTGATGGACTGCTAATCCATTGTGCTCTGCACGCGTGGGTTCGAATCCCATCCTCGTTGTTCCTTCCTGTGATTGTTCATATGCTCTGCACATTTGGTGCACTTTCCTTATGTGACACGTTCACCTCATGCAGTGCGATTCATAATGGTCGATGATCCGAATCAGGTGTGTTAAATAATGGAAGCACACAATGCATTAAGGACACGAGACCTATTCTTCAACAACACGATAAGCTTCAAAAGAAGAAGGCAAAAATTGCCAAGGCTGACTCTATTTCAAGTCATCCTGGCGGGGTATTGGGTAAAGTTTTCAACCAGCAATGATCGCGCCTCGGATGAGCCTCATAGGCTACAATATTGCCTCTGCGAAAGAATGGTGGCAAGGGTCGCGACCTTTCACCTGGAGCCATGTGGACTTGGAATGACAGGCTGGTAAATAGCTCCAAACTGATTGGTGTGTCTACGAAAACCAGTAGGCAGTATGTACGAGAAGCCTTATTCGCTGCTCTCTCTTTACTTTAAAAGGAGAGTGTGTGTCTTTTTTCGAACCACTGGGGGAAGAGAGTTATGGGTATCTTGGCAACAAAGGGGTGGAGTCGTAAAGCTCGTGGTCTGGGTCAGGATAGATTCTGTTTGACGAGGCCCCTGGGGGGTTGGGTAGGATACAGTGACGAGTGCAAAGACACTGCAAACAAGTTCTGAGGGAGGTCCTGTGTCAAATGTGCTACCTTTTGCTAGACTCAGGTGTTCTCTCAAAACGGCAACGGAGACCAGAACGACAGAGGGCCACAATGACAAGCGCTTGTCTGAGGGGGGTCATGAGATAGGAGCAAGCTCAGCTTTTAAGAGTACAAAGAACATCAGTCATAAACGATGAAAAATGCAACAGGTGCTGGAGAAAGTTTAAACTTTCGAGAGCGCACGTGTTTAACCTCCTGCATTCGAATGCGCAAACAAATGGAATATGCTTTGAAATTCTACGTGTTCAACTGTACGCATATCTCAGCGTACATGTACAAAAATGAACTATACTTTGGTGCCAAGGGTGAGCTTCAACATCACAGTGCTAAAAGACTCTTCAGGAAAACCACCGCAGCCCAGAGGTCAGTCGGGCCCTCACACGAGTGATGAGGTGGCCGAGTGGTTAAGGTGATGGACTGCTAATCCATTGTGCTCTGCACGCGTGGGTTCGAATCCCATCCTCGTTGTTCCTTCCTGTGATTGTTCATATGCTCTGCACATTTGGTGCACTTTCCTTATGTGACACGTTCACCTCATGCAGTGCGATTCATAATGGTCGATGATCCGAATCAGGTGTGTTAAATAATGGAAGCACACAATGCATTAAGGACACGAGACCTATTCTTCAACAACACGATAAGCTTCAAAAGAAGAAGGCAAAAATTGCCAAGGCTGACTCTATTTCAAGTCATCCTGGCGGGGTATTGGGTAAAGTTTTCAACCAGCAATGATCGCGCCTCGGATGAGCCTCATAGGCTACAATATTGCCTCTGCGAAAGAATGGTGGCAAGGGTCGCGACCTTTCACCTGGAGCCATGTGGACGTGGAACGACAGGCTGGTAAATAGCTCCAAACTGCGTGGTGTGTCTACGAAAACCAGTAGGCAGTATGTACGAGAAGCCTTATTCGCTGCTCTCTCTTTACTTTAAAAGGAGAGTGTGTGTCTTTTTTCGAACCACTGGGGGAAGAGAGTTATGGGTATCTTGGCAACAAAGGGGTGGAGTCGTAAAGCTCGTGGTCTGGGTCAGGATAGATTCTGTTTGACGAGGCCCCTGGGGGGTTGGGTAGGATACAGTGACGAGTGCAAAGGCACTGCAAACAAGTTCTGAGGGAGGTCCTGTGTCAAATGTGCTACCTTTTGCTAGACTCAGGTGTTCTCTCAAAACGGCAACGGAGACCAGAACGACAGAGGGCCACAATGACAAGCGCTTGTCGGTGGGGGGTCATGAGATAGGAGCAAGCTCAGCTTTTAAGAGTACAAAGAACATCAGTCATAAACGATGAAAAATGCAACAGGTGCTGGACAAAGTTTAAACTTTCGAGAGCGCACGTGTTTAACCTCCTGCATTCGAATGCGCAAACAAATGGAATATGCTTTGAAATTCTACGTGTTCAACTGTACGCATATCTCAGCGTACATGTACAAAAATGGACTATACTTTGGTGCCAAGGGTGAGCTCCAACATCACAGTGCTACAAGGTTCTTCAGGAAAACCACCACAGCCCAGAGGTCAGTCGGGCCCTCACACGAGTGACGAGGTGGCCGAGTGGTTAAGGCGATGGACGGCTAATCCATTGTGCTCTGCACGTGTGGGTTCGAATCCCATCCTCGTCGTTCCTTCCTGTGATTGTTCATATGCTCTGCACATTTGGTGCACTTTCCTTATGTGACACGTTCACCTCATGCAGTGCGATTCATAACGGTCGATGATCCGAATCAGGTGTGTTAAATAATGGAAGCACGCAATGCATTAAGGACACGAGACCTATTCTTCAACAACACGATAAGCTTCAAAAGAAGAAGGCAAAAATTGCCAAGGCTGACTCTATTTCAAGTCATCCTGGCGGGGTATTGGGTAAAGTTTTCAACCAGCAATGATCGCGCCTCGGATGAGCCTCATAGGCTACAATATTGCCTCTGCGAAAGAATGGTGGCAAGGGTCGCGACCTTTCACCTGGAGCCATGTGGACGTGGAACGACAGGCTGGTAAATAGCTCCAAACTGCGTGGTGTGTCTACGAAAACCAGTAGGCAGTATGTACGAGAAGCCTTATTCGCTGCTCTCTCTTTACTTAAAGAGGAGTGTGTGTTGCTTTCCCGAACCCCTGGGGGAAGAGAGTTATGGGTATCTTGGCAACAAAGGGGTGGAGTCGTAAAGCTCGTGGTCTGGGTCAGGATAGATTCTGTTTGACGAGGCCCCTGGGGGGTTGGGTAGGATACAGTGACGAGTGCAAAGACACTGCAAACAAGTTCTGAGGGAGGTCCTGTGTCAAATGTGCTACCTTTTGCTAGACTCAGGTGTTCTCTCAAAACGGCAACGGAGACCAGAACGACAGAGGGCCACAATGACAAGCGCTTGTCTGAGGGGGGTCATGAGATAGGAGCAAGCTCAGCTTTTAAGAGTACAAAGAACATCAGTCATAAACGATGAAAAATGCAACAGGTGCTGGACAAAGCCTTTCGCTTTTGCCTTTAAACTTTCGAGAGCGCACGTGTTTAACCTCCTGCATTCGAATGCGCAAACAAATGGAATATGCTTTGAAATTCTACGTGTTCAACTGTACGCATATCTCAGCGTACATGTACAAAAATGAACTATACTTTGGTGTCAAGGGTGAGCTTCAACGTCACAGTGCTAAAAGGTTCTTCAGGAAAACCACCGCAGCCCAGAGGTCAGTCAGGCACTCACACGAGTGACGAGGTGGCCGAGTGGTTAAGGCGATGGACTGCTAATCCATTGTGCTCTGCACGCGTGGGTTTGAATCCCATCCTCGTCGGTCCTTGCTGTGATTGTTCATCTGTGCACATTTTGTGCACTTTCCTTATGTGACACGTTCACCTCATGCAGTGCGATTCAAAACGGTCGATGATCCGAATCAGGTGTGTTAAATAATGGAAGCACGCAATGCATTAAGGACACGAGACCTATTCTTCAACAACACGATAAGCTTCAAAAGAAGCTGGCAAAAATTGCCAAGGATGACTCTATTTCAAGTCATCCTGGCGGGGTATTGGGTAAAGTTTTCAACCAGCAATGATCGCGCCTCAGATGAGCCTCATAGGCTACAATATTGCCTCTGCGAAAGAATGGTGGCAAGGGTCGCGACCTTTCACCTGGAGCCATGTGGACGTGGAACGACAGGGTGGTAAATAGCTCCAAACTGCGTTGGGTGTCTACGAAAACCAGTAGGCAGTATGTACGAGAAGCCTTATTCGCTGCTCTCTCTTTACTTAAAGAGGAGTGTGTGTTGCTTTTTCCGAACCCCTGGGGGAAGAGAGTTATGGGTATCTTGGCAACAAAGGGGTGGAGTCGTAAAGCTCGTGGTCTGGGTCAGGATAGATTCTGTTTGACGAGGCCCCTGGGGGGTTGGGTAGGATACAGTGACGAGTGCAAAGACACTGCAAACAAGTTCTGAGGGAGGTCCTGTGTCAAATGTGCTACCTTTTGCTAGACTCAGGTGTTCTCTCAAAACGGCAACGGAGACCAGAACGACAGAGGGCCACAATGACAAGCGCTTGTCTGAGGGGGGTCATGAGATAGGAGCAAGCTCAGCTTTTAAGAGTACAAAGAACATCAGTCATAAACGATGAAAAATGCAACAGGTGCTGGAGAAAGTTTAAACTTTCGAGAGCGCACGTGTTTAACCTCCTGCATTCGAATGCGCAAACAAATGGAATATGCTTTGAAATTCTACGTGTTCAACTGTACGCATATCTCAGCGTACATGTACAAAAATGAACTATACTTTGGTGCCAAGGGTGAGCTTCAACATCACAGTGCTAAAAGACTCTTCAGGAAAACCACCGCAGCCCAGAGGTCAGTCGGGCCCTCACACGAGTTATGAGGTGGCCGAGTGGTTAAGGTGATGGACTGCTAATCCATTGTGCTCTGCACGCGTGGGTTCGAATCCCATCCTCGTTGTTCCTTCCTGTGATTGTTCATATGCTCTGCACATTTGGTGCACTTTCCTTATGTGACACGTTCACCTCATGCAGTGCGATTCATAATGGTCGATGATCCGAATCAGGTGTGTTAAATAATGGAAGCACACAATGCATTAAGGACACGAGACCTATTCTTCAACAACACGATAAGCTTCAAAAGAAGAAGGCAAAAATTGCCAAGGCTGACTCTATTTCAAGTCATCCTGGCGGGGTATTGGGTAAAGTTTTCAACCAGCAATGATCGCGCCTCGGATGAGCCTCATAGGCTACAATATTGCCTCTGCGAAAGAATGGTGGCAAGGGTCGCGACCTTTCACCTGGAGCCATGTGGACGTGGAACGACAGGCTGGTAAATAGCTCAAAACTGCGTGGTGTGTCTACGAAAACCAGTAGGCAGTATGTACGAGAAGCCTTATTCGCTGCTCTCTCTTTACTTTAAAAGGAGAGTGTGTGTCTTTTTTCGAACCACTGGGGGAAGAGAGTTATGGGTATCTTGGCAACAAAGGGGTGGAGTCGTAAAGCTCGTGGTCTGGGTCAGGATAGATTCTGTTTGACGAGGCCCCTGGGGGGTTGGGTAGGATACAGTGACGAGTGCAAAGGCACTGCAAACAAGTTCTGAGGGAGGTCCTGTGTCAAATGTGCTACCTTTTGCTAGACTCAGGTGTTCTCTCAAAACGGCAACGGAGACCAGAACGACAGAGGGCCACAATGACAAGCGCTTGTCGGTGGGGGGTCATGAGATAGGAGCAAGCTCAGCTTTTAAGAGTACAAAGAACATCAGTCATAAACGATGAAAAATGCAACAGGTGCTGGACAAAGTTTAAACTTTCGAGAGCGCACGTGTTTAACCTCCTGCATTCGAATGCGCAAACAAATGGAATATGCTTTGAAATTCTATGTGTTCAACTGTACGCATATCTCAGCGTACATGTACAAAAATGGACTATACTTTGGTGCCAAGGGTGAGCTCCAACATCACAGTGCTACAAGGTTCTTCAGGAAAACCACCACAGCCCAGAGGTCAGTCGGGCCCTCACACGAGTGACGAGGTGGCCGAGTGGTTAAGGCGATGGACGGCTAATCCATTGTGCTCTGCACGCGTGGGTTCGAATCCCATCCTCGTCGTTCCTTCCTGTGATTGTTCATATGCTCTGCACATTTGGTGCACTTTCCTTATGTGACACGTTCACCTCATGCAGTGCGATTCATAACGGTCGATGATCCGAATCAGGTGTGTTAAATAATGGAAGCACGCAATGCATTAAGGACACGAGACCTATTCTTCAACAACACGATAAGCTTCAAAAGAAGAAGGCAAAAATTGCCAAGGCTGACTCTATTTCAAGTCATCCTGGCGGGGTATTGGGTAAAGTTTTCAACCAGCAATGATCGCGCCTCGGATGAGCCTCATAGGCTACAATATTGCCTCTGCGAAAGAATGGTGGCAAGGGTCGCGACCTTTCACCTGGAGCCATGTGGACGTGGAATGACAGGCTGGTAAATAGCTCCAAACTGCGTGGTGTGTCTACGAAAACCAGTAGGCAGTATGTACGAGAAGCCTTATTCGCTGCTCTCTCTTTACTTTAAAAGGAGAGTGTGTGTCTTTTTTCGAACCACTGGGGGAAGAGAGTTATGGGTATCTTGGCAACAAAGAGGTGGAGTCGTAAAGCTCGTGGTCTGGGTCAGGATAGATTCTGTTTGACGAGGCCCCTGGGGGGTTGGGTAGGATACAGTGACGAGTGCAAAGACACTGCAAACAAGTTCTGAGGGAGGTCCTGTGTCAAATGTGCTACCTTTTGCTAGACTCAGGTGTTCTCTCAAAACGGCAACGGAGACCAGAACGACAGAGGGCCACAATGACAAGCGCTTGTCTGAGGGGGGTCATGAGATAGGAGCAAGCTCAGCTTTTAAGAGTACAAAGAACATCAGTCATAAACGATGAAAAATGCAACAGGTGCTGGACAAAGCCTTTCGCTTTTGCCTTTAAACTTTCGAGAGCGCACGTGTTTAACCTCCTGCATTCGAATGCGCAAACAAATGGAATATGCTTTGAAATTCTACGTGTTCAACTGTACGCATATCTCAGCGTACATGTACAAAAATGGACTATACTTTGGTGCCAAGGGTGAGCTCCAACATCACAGTGCTACAAGGTTCTTCAGGAAAACCACCACAGCCCAGAGGTCAGTCGGGCCCTCACACGAGTGACGAGGTGGCCGAGTGGTTAAGGCGATGGACGGCTAATCCATTGTGCTCTGCACGCGTGGGTTCGAATCCCATCCTCGTCGTTCCTTCCTGTGATTGTTCATATGCTCTGCACATTTGGTGCACTTTCCTTATGTGACACGTTCACCTCATGCAGTGCGATTCATAACGGTCGATGATCCGAATCAGGTGTGTTAAATAATGGAAGCACGCAATGCATTAAGGACACGAGACCTATTCTTCAACAACACGATAAGCTTCAAAAGAAGAAGGCAAAAATTGCCAAGGCTGACTCTATTTCAAGTCATCCTGGCGGGGTATTGGGTAAAGTTTTCAACCAGCAATGATCGCGCCTCGGATGAGCCTCATAGGCTACAATATTGCCTCTGCGAAAGAATGGTGGCAAGGGTCGCGACCTTTCACCTGGAGCCATGTGGACATGGAACGACAGGCTGGTAAATAGCTCCAAACTGCGTGGTGTGTCTACGAAAACCAGTAGGCAGTATGTACGAGAAGCCTTATTCGCTGCTCTCTCTTTACTTAAAGAGGAGTGTGTGTTGCTTTCCCGAACCCCTGGGGGAAGAGAGTTATGGGTATCTTGGCAACAAAGGGGTGGAGTCGTAAAGCTCGTGGTCTGGGTCAGGATAGATTCTGTTTGACGAGGCCCCTGGGGGGTTGGGTAGGATACAGTGACGAGTGCAAAGACACTGCAAACAAGTTCTGAGGGAGGTCCTGTGTCAAATGTGCTACCTTTTGCTAGACTCAGGTGTTCTCTCAAAACGGCAACGGAGACCAGAACGACAGAGGGCCACAATGACAAGCGCTTGTCTGAGGGGGGTCATGAGATAGGAGCAAGCTCAGCTTTTAAGAGTACAAAGAACATCAGTCATAAACGATGAAAAATGCAACAGGTGCTGGACAAAGCCTTTCGCTTTTGCCTTTAAACTTTCGAGAGCGCACGTGTTTAACCTCCTGCATTCGAATGCGCAAACAAATGGAATATGCTTTGAAATTCTACGTGTTCAACTGTACGCATATCTCAGCGTACATGTTCAAAAATGAACTATACTTTGGTGCCAAGGGTGAGCTCCAACATCACAGTGCTAAAAGGTTCTTCAGGAAAACCACCACAGCCCAGAGGTCAGTCGGGCCTTCACACGAGTGATGAGGTGGCCGAGTGGTTAAGGCGATGGACTGCTAATCCATTGTGCTCTGCACGCGTGGGTTCGAATCCCATCCTCGTCGTTCCTTCCTGTGATTGTTCATATGCTCTGCACATTTGGTGCACTTTCCTTATGTGACACGTTCACCTCATGCAGTGCGATTCATAATGGTCGATGATCCGAATCAGGTGTGTTAAATAATGGAAGCACGCAATGCATTAAGGACACGAGACCTATTCTTCAACAACACGATAAGCTTCAAAAGAAGAAGGCAAAAATTGCCAAGGCTGACTCTATTTCAAGTCATCCTGGCGGGGTATTGGGTAAAGTTTTCAACCAGCAATGATCGCGCCTCGGATGAGCCTCATAGGCTACAATATTGCCTCTGCGAAAGAATGGTGGCAAGGGTCGCGACCTTTCACCTGGAGCCATGTGGACGTGGAACGACAGGCTGGTAAATAGCTCCAAACTGCGTGGTGTGTCTACGAAAACCAGTAGGCAGTATGTACGAGAAGCCTTATTCGCTGCTCTCTCTTTACTTTAAAAGGAGAGTGTGTGTCTTTTTTCGAACCACTGGGGGAAGAGAGTTATGGGTATCTTGGCAACAAAGGGGTGGAGTCGTAAAGCTCGTGGTCTGGGTCAGGATAGATTCTGTTTGACGAGGCCCCTGGGGGGTTGGGTAGGATACAGTGACGAGTGCAAAGGCACTGCAAACAAGTTCTGAGGGAGGTCCTGTGTCAAATGTGCTACCTTTTGCTAGACTCAGGTGTTCTCTCAAAACGGCAACGGAGACCAGAACGACAGAGGGCCACAATGACAAGCGCTTGTCTGAGGGGGGTCATGAGATAGGAGCAAGCTCAGCTTTTAAGAGTACAAAGAACATCAGTCATAAACGATGAAAAATGCAACAGGTGCTGGACAAAGTTTAAACTTTCGAGAGCGCACGTGTTTAACCTCCTGCATTCGAATGCGCAAACAAATGGAATATGCTTTGAAATTCTACGTGTTCAACTGTACGCATATCTCAGCGTACATGTACAAAAATGGACTATACTTTGGTGCCAAGGGTGAGCTCCAACATCACAGTGCTAAAAGGTTCTTCAGGAAAACCACCACAGCCCAGAGGTCAGTCGGGCCCTCACACGAGTGACGAGGTGGCCGAGTGGTTAAGGCGATGGACGGCTAATCCATTGTGCTCTGCACGCGTGGGTTCGAATCCCATCCTCGTCGTTCCTTCCTGTGATTGTTCATATGCTCTGCACATTTGGTGCACTTTCCTTATGTGACACGTTCACCTCATGCAGTGCGATTCATAACGGTCGATGATCCGAATCAGGTGTGTTAAATAATGGAAGCACGCAATGCATTAAGGACACGAGACCTATTCTTCAACAACACGATAAGCTTCAAAAGAAGAAGGCAAAAATTGCCAAGGCTGACTCTATTTCAAGTCATCCTGGCGGGGTATTGGGTAAAGTTTTCAACCAGCAATGATCGCGCCTCGGATGAGCCTCATAGGCTACAATATTGCCTCTGCGAAAGAATGGTGGCAAGGGTCGCGACCTTTCACCTGGAGCCATGTGGACGTGGAACGACAGGCTGGTAAATAGCTCCAAACTGCGTGGTGTGTCTACGAAAACCAGTAGGCAGTATGTACGAGAAGCCTTATTCGCTGCTCTCTCTTTACTTTAAAAGGAGAGTGTGTGTCTTTTTTCGAACCACTGGGGGAAGAGAATTATGGGTATCTTGGCAACAAAGAGGTGGAGTCGTAAAGCTCGTGGTCTGGGTCAGGATAGATTCTGTTTGACGAGGCCCCTGGGGGGTTGGGTAGGATACAGTGACGAGTGCAAAGACACTGCAAACAAGTTCTGAGGGAGGTCCTGTGTCAAATGTGCTACCTTTTGCTAGACTCAGGTGTTCTCTCAAAACGGCAACGGAGACCAGAACGACAGAGGGCCACAATGACAAGCGCTTGTCTGAGGGGGGTCATGAGATAGGAGCAAGCTCAGCTTTTAAGAGTACAAAGAACATCAGTCATAAACGATGAAAAATGCAACAGGTGCTGGACAAAGTTTAAACTTTCGAGAGCGCACGTGTTTAACCTCCTGCATTCGAATGCGCAAACAAATGGAATATGCTTTGAAATTCTACGTGTTCAACTGTACGCATATCTCAGCGTACATGTACAAAAATGAACTATACTTTGGTGCCAAGGGTGAGCTCCAACATCACAGTGCTAAAAGGTTCTTCAGGAAAACCACCACAGCCCAGAGGTCAGTCGGGCCCTCACACGAGTGACGAGGTGGCCGAGTGGTTAAGGCGATGGACTGCTAATCCATTGTGCTCTGCACGCGTGGGTTCGAATCCCATCCTCGTCGTTCCTTCCTGTGATTGTTCATATGCTCTGCACATTTGGTGCACTTTCCTTATGTGACACGTTCACCTCATGCAGTGCGATTCATAACGGTCGATGATCCGAATCAGGTGTGTTAAATAATGGAAGCACGCAATGCATTAAGGACACGAGACCTATTCTTCAACAACACGATAAGCTTCAAAAGAAGAAGGCGAAAATTGCCACGGCTGACTCTATTTCAAGTCATCCTGGCGGGGTATTGGGTAAAGTTTTCAACCAGCAATGATCGCGCCTCGGATGAGCCTCATAGGCTACAATATTGCCTCTGCGAAAGAATGGTGGCAAGGGTCGCGACCTTTCACCTGGAGCCATGTGGACGTGGAACGACAGGCTGGTAAATAGCTCCAAACTGCGTGGTGTGTCTACGAAAACCAGTAGGCAGTATGTACGAGAAGCCTTATTCGCTGCTCTTTCTTTACTTTAAAAGGAGAGTGTGTGTCTTTTTTCGAACCACTGGGGGAAGAGAGTTATGGGTATCTTGGCAACAAAGGGGTGGAGTCGTAAAGCTCGTGGTCTGGGTCAGGATAGATTCTGTTTGACGAGGCCCCTGGGGGGTTGGGTAGGATACAGTGACGAGTGCAAAGACACTGCAAACAAGTTCTGAGGGAGGTCCTGTGTCAAATGTGCTACCTTTTGCTAGACTCAGGTGTTCTCTCAAAACGGCAACGGAGACCAGAACGACAGAGGGCCACAATGACAAGCGCTTGTCTGAGGGGGGTCATGAGATAGGAGCAAGCTCAGCTTTTAAGAGTACAAAGAACATCAGTCATAAACGATGAAAAATGCAACAGGTGCTGGAGAAAGTTTAAACTTTCGAGAGCGCACGTGTTTAACCTCCTGCATTCGAATGCGCAAACAAATGGAATATGCTTTGAAATTCTACGTGTTCAACTGTACGCATATCTCAGCGTACATGTACAAAAATGAACTATACTTTGGTGCCAAGGGTGAGCTCCAACATCACAGTGCTAAAAGGTTCTTCAGGAAAACCACCACAGCCCAGAGGTCAGTCGGGCCCTCACACGAGTGACGAGGTGGCCGAGTGGTTAAGGCGATGGACTGCTAATCCATTGTGCTCTGCACGCGTGGGTTCGAATCCCATCCTCGTCGTTCCTTCCTGTGATTGTTCATATGCTCTGCACATTTGGTGCACTTTCCTTATGTGACACGTTCACCTCATGCAGTGCGATTCATAACGGTCGATGATCCGAATCAGGTGTGTTAAATAATGGAAGCACGCAATGCATTAAGGACACGAGACCTATTCTTCACCTCATGCAGTGCGATTCATAACGGTCGATGATCCGAATCAGGTGTGTTAAATAATGGAAGCACGCAATGCATTAAGGACACGAGACCTATTCTTCACCTCATGCAGTGCGATTCATAACGGTCGATGATCCGAATCAGGTGTGTTAAATAATGGAAGCACGCAATGCATTAAAGACACGAGACCTATTCTTCACCTCATGCAGTGCGATTCATAACGGTCGATGATCCGAATCAGGTGTGTTAAATAATGGAATTATTCTTCAACAACACGATAAGCTTCAAAAGAAGAAGGCAAAAATTGCCAAGGCTGACTCTATTTCAAGTCATCCTGGCGGGGTATTGGGTAAAGTTTTCAACCAGCAATGATCGCGCCTCGGATGAGCCTCATAGGCTACAATATTGCCTCTGCGAAAGAATGGTGGCAAGGGTCGCGACCTTTCACCTGGAGCCATGTGGACTTGGAATGACAGGCTGGTAAATAGCTCCAAACTGATTGGTGTGTCTACGAAAACCAGTAGGCAGTATGTACGAGAAGCCTTATTCGCTGCTCTCTCTTTACTTTAAAAGGAGAGTGTGTGTCTTTTTTCGAACCACTGGGGGAAGAGAGTTATGGGTATCTTGGCAACAAAGGGGTGGAGTCGTAAAGCTCGTGGTCTGGGTCAGGATAGATTCTGTTTGACGAGGCCCCTGGGGGGTTGGGTAGGATACAGTGACGAGTGCAAAGACACTGCAAACAAGTTCTGAGGGAGGTCCTGTGTCAAATGTGCTACCTTTTGCTAGACTCAGGTGTTCTCTCAAAACGGCAACGGAGACCAGAACGACAGAGGGCCACAATGACAAGCGCTTGTCTGAGGGGGGTCATGAGATAGGAGCAAGCTCAGCTTTTAAGAGTACAAAGAACATCAGTCATAAACGATGAAAAATGCAACAGGTGCTGGAGAAAGTTTAAACTTTCGAGAGCGCACGTGTTTAACCTCCTGCATTCGAATGCGCAAACAAATGGAATATGCTTTGAAATTCTACGTGTTCAACTGTACGCATATCTCAGCGTACATGTACAAAAATGAACTATACTTTGGTGCCAAGGGTGAGCTTCAACATCACAGTGCTAAAAGACTCTTCAGGAAAACCACCGCAGCCCAGAGGTCAGTCGGGCCCTCACACGAGTGATGAGGTGGCCGAGTGGTTAAGGTGATGGACTGCTAATCCATTGTGCTCTGCACGCGTGGGTTCGAATCCCATCCTCGTTGTTCCTTCCTGTGATTGTTCATATGCTCTGCACATTTGGTGCACTTTCCTTATGTGACACGTTCACCTCATGCAGTGCGATTCATAATGGTCGATGATCCGAATCAGGTGTGTTAAATAATGGAAGCACACAATGCATTAAGGACACGAGACCTATTCTTCAACAACACGATAAGCTTCAAAAGAAGAAGGCAAAAATTGCCAAGGCTGACTCTATTTCAAGTCATCCTGGCGGGGTATTGGGTAAAGTTTTCAACCAGCAATGATCGCGCCTCGGATGAGCCTCATAGGCTACAATATTGCCTCTGCGAAAGAATGGTGGCAAGGGTCGCGACCTTTCACCTGGAGCCATGTGGACTTGGAATGACAGGCTGGTAAATAGCTCCAAACTGATTGGTGTGTCTACGAAAACCAGTAGGCAGTATGTACGAGAAGCCTTATTCGCTGCTCTCTCTTTACTTTAAAAGGAGAGTGTGTGTCTTTTTTCGAACCACTGGGGGAAGAGAGTTATGGGTATCTTGGCAACAAAGGGGTGGAGTCGTAAAGCTCGTGGTCTGGGTCAGGATAGATTCTGTTTGACGAGGCCCCTGGGGGGTTGGGTAGGATACAGTGACGAGTGCAAAGACACTGCAAACAAGTTCTGAGGGAGGTCCTGTGTCAAATGTGCTACCTTTTGCTAGACTCAGGTGTTCTCTCAAAACGGCAACGGAGACCAGAACGACAGAGGGCCACAATGACAAGCGCTTGTCTGAGGGGGGTCATGAGATAGGAGCAAGCTCAGCTTTTAAGAGTACAAAGAACATCAGTCATAAACGATGAAAAATGCAACAGGTGCTGGAGAAAGTTTAAACTTTCGAGAGCGCACGTGTTTAACCTCCTGCATTCGAATGCGCAAACAAATGGAATATGCTTTGAAATTCTACGTGTTCAACTGTACGCATATCTCAGCGTACATGTACAAAAATGAACTATACTTTGGTGCCAAGGGTGAGCTTCAACATCACAGTGCTAAAAGACTCTTCAGGAAAACCACCGCAGCCCAGAGGTCAGTCGGGCCCTCACACGAGTGATGAGGTGGCCGAGTGGTTAAGGTGATGGACTGCTAATCCATTGTGCTCTGCACGCGTGGGTTCGAATCCCATCCTCGTTGTTCCTTCCTGTGATTGTTCATATGCTCTGCACATTTGGTGCACTTTCCTTATGTGACACGTTCACCTCATGCAGTGCGATTCATAATGGTCGATGATCCGAATCAGGTGTGTTAAATAATGGAAGCACACAATGCATTAAGGACACGAGACCTATTCTTCAACAACACGATAAGCTTCAAAAGAAGAAGGCAAAAATTGCCAAGGCTGACTCTATTTCAAGTCATCCTGGCGGGGTATTGGGTAAAGTTTTCAACCAGCAATGATCGCGCCTCGGATGAGCCTCATAGGCTACAATATTGCCTCTGCGAAAGAATGGTGGCAAGGGTCGCGACCTTTCACCTGGAGCCATGTGGACGTGGAACGACAGGCTGGTAAATAGCTCCAAACTGCGTGGTGTGTCTACGAAAACCAGTAGGCAGTATGTACGAGAAGCCTTATTCGCTGCTCTCTCTTTACTTTAAAAGGAGAGTGTGTGTCTTTTTTCGAACCACTGGGGGAAGAGAGTTATGGGTATCTTGGCAACAAAGGGGTGGAGTCGTAAAGCTCGTGGTCTGGGTCAGGATAGATTCTGTTTGACGAGGCCCCTGGGGGGTTGGGTAGGATACAGTGACGAGTGCAAAGGCACTGCAAACAAGTTCTGAGGGAGGTCCTGTGTCAAATGTGCTACCTTTTGCTAGACTCAGGTGTTCTCTCAAAACGGCAACGGAGACCAGAACGACAGAGGGCCACAATGACAAGCGCTTGTCGGTGGGGGGTCATGAGATAGGAGCAAGCTCAGCTTTTAAGAGTACAAAGAACATCAGTCATAAACGATGAAAAATGCAACAGGTGCTGGACAAAGTTTAAACTTTCGAGAGCGCACGTGTTTAACCTCCTGCATTCGAATGCGCAAACAAATGGAATATGCTTTGAAATTCTACGTGTTCAACTGTACGCATATCTCAGCGTACATGTACAAAAATGGACTATACTTTGGTGCCAAGGGTGAGCTCCAACATCACAGTGCTACAAGGTTCTTCAGGAAAACCACCACAGCCCAGAGGTCAGTCGGGCCCTCACACGAGTGACGAGGTGGCCGAGTGGTTAAGGCGATGGACGGCTAATCCATTGTGCTCTGCACGTGTGGGTTCGAATCCCATCCTCGTCGTTCCTTCCTGTGATTGTTCATATGCTCTGCACATTTGGTGCACTTTCCTTATGTGACACGTTCACCTCATGCAGTGCGATTCATAACGGTCGATGATCCGAATCAGGTGTGTTAAATAATGGAAGCACGCAATGCATTAAGGACACGAGACCTATTCTTCAACAACACGATAAGCTTCAAAAGAAGAAGGCAAAAATTGCCAAGGCTGACTCTATTTCAAGTCATCCTGGCGGGGTATTGGGTAAAGTTTTCAACCAGCAATGATCGCGCCTCGGATGAGCCTCATAGGCTACAATATTGCCTCTGCGAAAGAATGGTGGCAAGGGTCGCGACCTTTCACCTGGAGCCATGTGGACGTGGAACGACAGGCTGGTAAATAGCTCCAAACTGCGTGGTGTGTCTACGAAAACCAGTAGGCAGTATGTACGAGAAGCCTTATTCGCTGCTCTCTCTTTACTTAAAGAGGAGTGTGTGTTGCTTTCCCGAACCCCTGGGGGAAGAGAGTTATGGGTATCTTGGCAACAAAGGGGTGGAGTCGTAAAGCTCGTGGTCTGGGTCAGGATAGATTCTGTTTGACGAGGCCCCTGGGGGGTTGGGTAGGATACAGTGACGAGTGCAAAGACACTGCAAACAAGTTCTGAGGGAGGTCCTGTGTCAAATGTGCTACCTTTTGCTAGACTCAGGTGTTCTCTCAAAACGGCAACGGAGACCAGAACGACAGAGGGCCACAATGACAAGCGCTTGTCTGAGGGGGGTCATGAGATAGGAGCAAGCTCAGCTTTTAAGAGTACAAAGAACATCAGTCATAAACGATGAAAAATGCAACAGGTGCTGGACAAAGCCTTTCGCTTTTGCCTTTAAACTTTCGAGAGCGCACGTGTTTAACCTCCTGCATTCGAATGCGCAAACAAATGGAATATGCTTTGAAATTCTACGTGTTCAACTGTACGCATATCTCAGCGTACATGTACAAAAATGAACTATACTTTGGTGCCAAGGGTGAGCTCCAACATCACAGTGCTACAAGGTTCTTCAGGAAAACCACCACAGCCCAGAGGTCAGTCGGGCCCTCACACGAGTGACGAGGTGGCCGAGTGGTTAAGGCGATGGACGGCTAATCCATTGTGCTCTGCACGCGTGGGTTCGAATCCCATCCTCGTCGTTCCTTCCTGTGATTGTTCATATGCTCTGCACATTTGGTGCACTTTCCTTATGTGACACGTTCACCTCATGCAGTGCGATTCATAACGGTCGATGATCCGAATCAGGTGTGTTAAATAATGGAAGCACGCAATGCATTAAGGACACGAGACCTATTCTTCAACAACACGATAAGCTTCAAAAGAAGAAGGCAAAAATTGCCAAGGCTGACTCTATTTCAAGTCATCCTGGCGGGGTATTGGGTAAAGTTTTCAACCAGCAATGATCGCGCCTCGGATGAGCCTCATAGGCTACAATATTGCCTCTGCGAAAGAATGGTGGCAAGGGTCGCGACCTTTCACCTGGAGCCATGTGGACATGGAACGACAGGCTGGTAAATAGCTCCAAACTGCGTGGTGTGTCTACGAAAACCAGTAGGCAGTATGTACGAGAAGCCTTATTCGCTGCTCTCTCTTTACTTAAAGAGGAGTGTGTGTTGCTTTCCCGAACCCCTGGGGGAAGAGAGTTATGGGTATCTTGGCAACAAAGGGGTGGAGTCGTAAAGCTCGTGGTCTGGGTCAGGATAGATTCTGTTTGACGAGGCCCCTGGGGGGTTGGGTAGGATACAGTGACGAGTGCAAAGACACTGCAAACAAGTTCTGAGGGAGGTCCTGTGTCAAATGTGCTACCTTTTGCTAGACTCAGGTGTTCTCTCAAAACGGCAACGGAGACCAGAACGACAGAGGGCCACAATGACAAGCGCTTGTCTGAGGGGGGTCATGAGATAGGAGCAAGCTCAGCTTTTAAGAGTACAAAGAACATCAGTCATAAACGATGAAAAATGCAACAGGTGCTGGACAAAGCCTTTCGCTTTTGCCTTTAAACTTTCGAGAGCGCACGTGTTTAACCTCCTGCATTCGAATGCGCAAACAAATGGAATATGCTTTGAAATTCTACGTGTTCAACTGTACGCATATCTCAGCGTACATGTTCAAAAATGAACTATACTTTGGTGCCAAGGGTGAGCTCCAACATCACAGTGCTAAAAGGTTCTTCAGGAAAACCACCACAGCCCAGAGGTCAGTCGGGCCTTCACACGAGTGATGAGGTGGCCGAGTGGTTAAGGCGATGGACTGCTAATCCATTGTGCTCTGCACGCGTGGGTTCGAATCCCATCCTCGTCGTTCCTTCCTGTGATTGTTCATATGCTCTGCACATTTGGTGCACTTTCCTTATGTGACACGTTCACCTCATGCAGTGCGATTCATAATGGTCGATGATCCGAATCAGGTGTGTTAAATAATGGAAGCACGCAATGCATTAAGGACACGAGACCTATTCTTCAACAACACGATAAGCTTCAAAAGAAGAAGGCAAAAATTGCCAAGGCTGACTCTATTTCAAGTCATCCTGGCGGGGTATTGGGTAAAGTTTTCAACCAGCAATGATCGCGCCTCGGATGAGCCTCATAGGCTACAATATTGCCTCTGCGAAAGAATGGTGGCAAGGGTCGCGACCTTTCACCTGGAGCCATGTGGACGTGGAACGACAGGCTGGTAAATAGCTCCAAACTGCGTGGTGTGTCTACGAAAACCAGTAGGCAGTATGTACGAGAAGCCTTATTCGCTGCTCTCTCTTTACTTTAAAAGGAGAGTGTGTGTCTTTTTTCGAACCACTGGGGGAAGAGAGTTATGGGTATCTTGGCAACAAAGGGGTGGAGTCGTAAAGCTCGTGGTCTGGGTCAGGATAGATTCTGTTTGACGAGGCCCCTGGGGGGTTGGGTAGGATACAGTGACGAGTGCAAAGGCACTGCAAACAAGTTCTGAGGGAGGTCCTGTGTCAAATGTGCTACCTTTTGCTAGACTCAGGTGTTCTCTCAAAACGGCAACGGAGACCAGAACGACAGAGGGCCACAATGACAAGCGCTTGTCTGAGGGGGGTCATGAGATAGGAGCAAGCTCAGCTTTTAAGAGTACAAAGAACATCAGTCATAAACGATGAAAAATGCAACAGGTGCTGGACAAAGCCTTTCGCTTTTGCCTTTAAACTTTCGAGAGCGCACGTGTTTAACCTCCTGCATTCGAATGCGCAAACAAATGGAATATGCTTTGAAATTCTACGTGTTCAACTGTACGCATATCTCAGCGTACATGTACAAAAATGAACTATACTTTGGTGTCAAGGGTGAGCTTCAACGTCACAGTGCTAAAAGGTTCTTCAGGAAAACCACCGCAGCCCAGAGGTCAGTCAGGCACTCACATGAGTGACGAGGTGGCCGAGTGGTTAAGGCGATGGACTGCTAATCCATTGTGCTCTGCACGTGTGGGTTCGAATCCCATCCTCGTCGGTTCTTGCTGTGATTGTTCATCTGTGCACATTTTGTGCACTTTCCTTATGTGACACGTTCACCTCATGCAGTGCGATTCAAAACGGTCGATGATCCGAATCAGGGGTCTCATTTATAAAACTATGCGTAGGATCTTTACTAAAAGTTTACGTGCGCCCAAAAGCCAAAAATGGCGTACGCCAAAAAATATTCCGATTTATAAAACCGTGCGTACGCACACCTGTAAGCAATGTTCCCTTTATAAATCACAGATCACCCGCAGATGTGCGTACGTGAACCAGCCTCATATCCAGCCCTGTACACGCCCATTTTTAACCATAAATAGTCAATGCAAATCACCTCATGATTGCTGATCAGCATGTAAATGAGAGTGGAATCCCATATATACCTGGAAAACTGGCATGCGACCCGCCAATTAATTAATCCAAGAAAGTGAAAACGTGCATTTCTGTTAGCCTAATTTTAATAATGGCGACAGGTGAGAAAAGAGGAAAAAAACGTAATTTCTCAGATACTGAGATTGAAACACTTGTAGGGGAGGTGGAGGCTCGGAAAACTGTGTTATTTGGTGGCCACAGCAGTGGGGTCACTAATAAAAAGAAGCAGTGCGAGTGGCAAAGTATTGCTTCTGCCGTCAATTGTGTCAGTGGGACAGAACGGACAGTTGCAGAATTAAAGAAAAAATGGTCCGACCTGAAGGTATACAAATTTTTTTTTTACCAACATATTACATTTGTGTTTTATTAGGCTATATACCTATATAAATAGAAATATTGATTTTCAAAAAGTTTTATTTACATGTGCTTACAGTATGCAAAATATGTGAAATAAAGATTCTCATTCATTCAAGGTGGAGGCAAAGAGAAAACTGTCCTCCCACCGCCAGAGCGTGGCTGCAACTGGTGGGGGCCCATGTACAGCTGATCTCACATCAGTGGACAGCAAAATCGCGGCTATAATTGGGGAGGTCAGCGTGTGTGGTATTGTGTCGGAAAAGGAGGGAGACACTGACGTGACTGAAACCACAGAGGAGCAAGGTTAAACCGATTTTTAATCATTAACGCTGTACATTTGAGTGTGTGGGGTGATAAATGGATAAATGTTGCCAATTGTTTGTCCTCCAGTCCTTCCGGAGTCTGAAGCTGTAAATGAACAGGAGGTTCAGGGTGAGGGGTTCTCAGATGCAGATGCACAGCGTCCGGCTCAAAGCAGTGCCCCTTCTGCGTCTGGCACGTCCAAAAGTGGTCGGGTACTCACTGACGCAGTCCTGCAGTTACAGCGAGAGACAATAAACGCTGTCAACAGGGTTGCAGATGAGCTACGGCAGATGAGAGAAGTGATGCAAGAAATTGCACAATCATTAAAAGATGCAGTTAAAACATGAACCTTGAGTTTTGTCTTTCTTTACAAACGCCGCATGACATCCTCACGGATTCTTGCACCTCGTTGATATCCCTCTTGTCGGCCAGGGGGCTGTGGTTCGGGGTCGTAATGCTGGGGTAGAGGGAGATCAGGAGGGAGAGGAATACCGTTTCTCAGTGCTATATTGTGCAAAACACCACACGCCCTGACAATCTTGCACACTTTTGCTGGATGGTATAAAAGTCTGCCACCCGAGGCATCCAGAGCACGCCATCTGCATTTCAGGATGCCGATGGCACGCTCCACAACTGCGCGGGCACGAGAGTGGACCTCGTTATAATGAGTTTCCTCTGCGCTCTGCGGGTTTAAAAATGGGGTGAGGAGCCAGCGTCTCAGGGGGTAGCCACTGTCGCCTGCAGGTTATAATTATATTAAAAACAAAATTGTTACAGTTTCTACTTTTTAATATTGTTAAACTCACCAAGAAGCCAGCCATCACGTACTGCGCCTGCATTTAGTCTGTTCCCTACACTGCTATGTGTCAAGATAAAGGAATCATGTGTTGAACCAGGCCAGCGTGCCACAATGTTTGTGAGGGTCATGTTGGAGTCACATATGATTTGCACATTAATAGAATGCACATGCTTTCTATTAACATAAGCAAATTCATTTTCAGATGGTGCCCTTATAGCAACATGAGTGCAGTCAATTGCGCCGATTACATTTGGGAAACCAGACATTGCTGCAAATTGCGTTTTAATTTCGGCCTGTTCTCGCACAGTGTAGGGGAACCTGATGTATCGACTAACCATATTAAGTATACCATTTAAAACGACAGATATTATGGCACTCAGGGACGGCTGTGATATACCAGACCTATAGGGTGAGATGATAGATTCCAATAGAATTATTTCATATACAAAAAGGTCTTAGAGACAAATTTGAGGATTACTTATAGTTTTTTTATATTATTAATTTACCTGTCTGCCAATTCCCGCTGGAAACAGCCGGTTGCCAAGAACCCCAGAGTGGTGAGGACTTGTATTTGGACTGGGATGGCATGGTTCCGGCGTGTTGCCCTCTCTAATACTGGACCCAATTCAGCACATAGATCCAAGAGCACAGCTCTAGGGAATCTAAATCGGCTTATTAGCCAGTCATCATCATGGGCCAGGAAATCATCATGGTCCCTGAAAACTCGTTCTCTCCTTATTCTGCCATTAGCGTAATCCTCCAACAGTGCCAGGAGTGCCATCATGAAGCATTACATACCCGGGTCACCGGAGAATTTATATGTTTCTAGCAAATAGACTGATCGTTAACACCTTGACAAAATCACTTAATTAATTTGTGGGCGAAAATTTAAGACGAAAATGTTATAGTGAACACATGCTTCTTGACGGTTTTGTAATGAACACCGTAATAGTTAGGACCGATGATGAGTAGCGATTGTGCTTCATGACTGTATTTGCAGACTTTGACATTTTATGATATAGGCTATGTACATTAAGGAAAATATTTCCTTTTTACACTGTGTTCTGCAGTTCTCTAATAAAAGGGTATTTCATGCTATTCTGTAGGCTATCACATGTATCGCGCCATGTCCTCCTGTGCTCCCGTTGTGGACAATGTGACTGTAAGGCAGCGCTGATTATTATTTTATTTTACTTTTAATACATTTTGAATTACGTTTGGATTTTACTAGATGTATATAGCCTAAAACAATCGGCACAAATAACACTGTTGGATTTAATCTTCATGATAATGTGGATATAACGTATGAAATGGAGTGAAAATTAAATGTCATTCATTCTTATAATCGTTCTTCTCACATTTATTTTCTACAATCTAACTTCAGTTCACGACCTCACCATCGGTGTCGCCAATTCCCTTTGTCTCCAGAATGTGCGTACGCACGGCTCAAAGTTTGCTTAAAGGTGCGCACATTCTCCCGTCAAGTTTGTTTTTTATAGATCACAACCTTTGCGTGGGAACTGGCGTACGTACGTTTCCAGCCCCGTTTTGTGCGTACGCACGCTTTATAAATGAGGCCCCAGGTGTGTTAAATAATGGAAGCACGCAATGCATTAAGGACACGAGACCTATTCTTCAACAACACGATAAGCTTCAAAAGAAGCTGGCAAAAATTGCCAAGGATGACTCTATTTCAAGTCATCCTGGCGGGGTATTGGTTAAAGTTTTCAACCAGCAATGATCGCGCCTCAGATGAGCCTCATAGGCTACAATATTGCCTCTGCGAAAGAATGGTGGCAAGGGTCGCGACCTTTCACCTGGAGCCATGTGGACGTGGAACGACAGGGTGGTAAATAGCTCCAAACTGCGTTGGGTGTCTACGAAAACCAGTAGGCAGTATGTACGAGAAGCCTTATTCGCTGCTCTCTCTTTACTTAAAGAGGAGTGTGTGTTGCTTTCCCGAACCCCTGGGGGAAGAGAGTTATGGGTATCTTGGCAACAAAGGGGTGGAGTCGTAAAGCTCGTGGTCTGGGTCAGGATAGATTCTGTTTGACGAGGCCCCTGGGGGGTTGGGTAGGATACAGTGACGAGTGCAAAGACACTGCAAACAAGTTCTGAGGGAGGGCCTGTGTCAAATGTGCTACCTTTTGCTAGACTCAGGTGTTCTCTCAAAACGGCAATGGAGACCAGAACGACAGAGGGCCACAATGACAAGCGCTTGTCTGAGGGGGGTCATGAGATAGGAGCAAGCTCAGCTTTTAAGAGTACAAAGAACATCAGTCATAAACGATGAAAAATGCAACAGGTGCTGGACAAAGTTTAAACTTTCGAGAGCGCACGTGTTTAACCTCCTGCATTCGAATGCGCAAACAAATGGAATATGCTTTGAAATTCTACGTGTTCAACTGTACGCATATCTCAGCATACATGTACAAAAATGAACTATACTTTGGTGCCAAGGGTGAGCTCCAACATCACAGTGCTAAAAGGTTCTTCAGGAAAACCACCACAGCCCAGAGGTCAGTCGGGCCCTCACACGAGTGACGAGGTGGCCGAGTGGTTAAGGCGATGGACTGCTAATCCATTGTGCTCTGCACGCGTGGGTTCGAATCCCATCCTCGTCGTTCCTTCCTGTGATTGTTCATATGCTCTGCACATTTGGTGCACTTTCCTTATGTGACACGTTCACCTCATGCAGTGCGATTCATAACGGTCGATGATCCGAATCAGGTGTGTTAAATAATGGAAGCACGCAATGCATTAAGGACACGAGACCTATTCTTCAACAACACGATAAGCTTCAAAAGAAGCTGGCAAAAATTGCCTAGGCTGACTCTATTTCAAGTCATCCTGGCGGGGTATTGGGTAAAGTTTTCAACCAGCAATGATCGCGCCTCGGATGAGCCTCATAGGCTACAATATTGCCTCTGCGAAAGAATGGTGGCAAGGGTCGCGACCTTTCACCTGGATCCATGTGGACGTGGAACGACAGGGTGGTAAATAGCTCCAAACTGCGTGGTGTGTCTACGAAAACCAGTAGGCAGTATGTGCGAGAAGCCTTATTCGCTGCTCTCTCTTTACTTAAAGAGGAGTGTGTGTTGCTTTCCCGAACCCCTGGGGGAAGAGAGTTATGGGTATCTTGGCAACAAAGGGGTGGAGTCGTAAAGCTCGCGGTCTGGGTCAGGATAGATTCTGTTTGACGAGGCCCCTGGGGGGTTGGGTAGGATACAGTGACGAGTGCAAAGACACTGCAAACAAGTTCTGAGGGAGGTCCTGTGTCAAATGTGCTACCTTTTGCTAGACTCAGGTGTTCTCTCAAAACGGCAACGGAGACCAGAAAGACAGAGGGCCACAATGACAAGCGCTTGTCTGAGGGGGGTCATGAGATAGGAGCAAGCTCAGCTTTTAAGAGTACAAAGAACATCAGTCATAAACGATGAATAATGCAGCTGGTGCTGGACAAAGTTTAAACTTTCGAGAGCGCACGTGTTTAACCTCCTGCATTCGAATGCGCAAACAAATGGAATATGCTTTGAAATTCTACGTGTTCAACTGTACGCATATCTCAGCGTACATGTACAAAAATGAACTATACTTTGGTGCCAAGGGTGAGCTTCAACATCACAGTGCTAAAAGGTTCTTCAGGAAAACCACCGCAGCCCAGAGGTCAGTCGGGCCCTCACACGAGTGACGAGGTTGCCGAGTGGTTAAGGCGATGGACTGCTAATCCATTGTGCTCTGCACGCGTGGGTTCGAATCCCATCCTCGTCGTTCCTTCCTGTGATTGTTCATATGCTCTGCACATTTGGTGCACTTTCCTTATGTGACACTTTCACCTCATGCAGTGCGATTCAAAACGGTCGATGATCCGAATAAGGTGTGTTAAATAATGGAAGCACGCAATGCATTAAGGACACGAGACCTATTCTTCAACAACACGATAAGCTTCAAAAGAAGATGGCAAGAATTGCCAAGGCTGACTCTATTTCAAGTCATCCTGGCGGGGTATTGGGTAAAGTTTTCAACCAGCAATGATCGCGCCTCGGATGAGCCTCATAGGCTACAATATTGCCTCTGCGAAAGAATGGTGGCAAGGGTCGCGACCTTTCACCTGGAGCCATGTGGACGTGGAACGACAGGGTGGTAAATAGCTCCAAACTGCGTGGTGTGTCTACGAAAACCAGTAGGCAGTATGTACGAGAAGCCTTATTCGCTGCTCTCTCTTTACTTAAAGAGGAGTGTGTGTTGCTTTCCCGAACCCCTGGGGGAAGAGAGTTATGGGTATCTTGGCAACAAAGGGGTGGAGTCGTAAAGCTCGTGGTCCGGGTCAGGATAGATTCTGTTTGACGAGGCCCCTGGGGGGTTGGGTAGGATACAGTGACGAGTGCAAAGACACTGCAAACAAGTTCTGAGGGAGGTCCTGTGTCAAATGTGCTACCTTTTGCTAGACTCAGGTGTTCTCTCAAAACGGCAACGGAGACCAGAACGACAGAGGGCCACAATGACAAGCGCTTGTCTGAGGGGGGTCATGAGATAGGAGCAAGCTCAGCTTTTAAGAGTACAAAGAACATCAGTCATAAACGATGAAAAATGCAACAGGTGCTGGACAAAGTTTAAACTTTCGAGAGCGCACGTGTTTAACCTCCTGCATTCGAATGCGCAAACAAATGGAATATGCTTTGAAATTCTACGTGTTCAACTGTACGCATATCTCAGCGTACATGTACAAAAATGAACTATACTTTGGTGCCAAGGGTGAGCTTCAACATCACAGTGCTAAAAGGTTCTTCAGGAAAACCACCGCAGCCCAGAGGTCAGTCGGGCCCTCACACGAGTGACGAGGTTGCCGAGTGGTTAAGGCAATGGACTGCTAATCCATTGTGCTCTGCACGCGTGGGTTCGAATCCCATCCTCGTCGTTCCTTCCTGTGATTGTTCATATGCTCTGCACATTTGGTGCACTTTCCTTATGTGACACTTTCACCTCATGCAGTGCGATTCAAAACGGTCGATGATCCGAATAAGGTGTGTTAAATAATGGAAGCACGCAATGCATTAAGGACACGAGACCTATTCTTCAACAACACGATAAGCTTCAAAAGAAGATGGCAAGAATTGCCAAGGCTGACTCTATTTCAAGTCATCCTGGCGGGGTATTGGGTAAAGTTTTCAACCAGCAATGATCGCGCCTCGGATGAGCCTCATAGGCTACAATATTGCCTCTGCGAAAGAATGGTGGCAAGGGTCGCGACCTTTCACCTGGAGCCATGTGGACGTGGAACGACAGGGTGGTAAATAGCTCCAAACTGCGTGGTGTGTCTACGAAAACCAGTAGGCAGTATGTACGAGAAGCCTTATTCGCTGCTCTCTCTTTACTTAAAGAGGAGTGTGTGTTGCTTTCCCGAACCCCTGGGGGAAGAGAGTTATGGGTATCTTGGCAACAAAGGGGTGGAGTCGTAAAGCTCGTGGTCTGGGTCAGGATAGATTCTGTTTGACGAGGCCCCTGGGGGGTTGGGTAGGATACAGTGACGAGTGCAAAGACACTGCAAACAAGTTCTGAGGGAGGTCCTGTGTCAAATGTGCTACCTTTTGCTAGACTCAGGTGTTCTCTCAAAACGGCAACGGAGACCAGAACGACAGAGGGCCACAATGACAAGCGCTTGTCTGAGGGGGGTCATGAGATAGGAGCAAGCTCAGCTTTTAAGAGTACAAAGAACATCAGTCATAAACGATGAAAAATGCAGCAGGTGCTGGGCAAAGTTCAAACTTTCGAGAGCGCACGTGTTTAACCTCCTGCATTCGAATGCGCAAACAAATGGAATATGCTTTGAAATTCTACGTGTTCAACTGTACGCATATCTCAGCGTACATGTACAAAAATGAACTATACTTTGGTGCCAAGGGTGAGCTTCAACATCACAGTGCTAAAAGGTTCTTCAGGAAAACCACGACAGGCCAGAGGTCAGTCGGGCCCTCACACGAGTGACGAGGTGGCCGAGTGGTTAAGGCGATGGACTGCTAATCCTTTGTGCTCTGCACGCGTGGGTTCGAATCCCATCCTCGTCGGTCCTTGCTGTGATTGTTCATCTGCTTTGCACATTTGGTGCACTTTCCTTATGTGACACTTTAACCTCATGCAGTGCGATTCAAAACGGTCGATGATCCGAATCAGGTGTGTTAAATAATGGAAGCACGCAATGCATTAAGGACAAAAGACCTATTCTTCAACAACACGATAAGCTTCAAAAGAAGCTGGCAAAATATGCCAAGGCTGACTCTATTTCAAGTCATCCTGGCGGGGTATTGGGTAAAGTTTTCAACCAGCAATGATCGCGCCTCGGATGAGCCTCATAGGCTACAATATTGCCTCTGCGAAAGAATGGTGGCAAGGGTCGCGACCTTTCACCTGGAGCCATGTGGACGTGGAACGACAGGGTGGTAAATAGCTCCAAACTGCGTGGTGTGTCTACGAAAACCAGTAGGCAGTATGTACGAGAAGCCTTATTCGCTGCTCTCTCTTTACTTAAAGAGGAGTGTGTGTTGCTTTCCCGAACCCCTGGGGGAAGAGAGTTATGGGTATCTTGGCAACAAAGGGGTGGAGTCGTAAAGCTCGTGGTATGGGTCAGGATAGATTCTGTTTGACGAGGCCCCTGGGGGGTTGGGTAGGATACAGTGACGAGTGCAAAGACACTGCAAACAAGTTCTGAGGGAGGTCCTGTGTCAAATGTGCTACCTTTTGCTAGACTCAGGTGTTCTCTCAAAACGGCAACGGAGACCAGAACGACAGAGGGCCACAATGACAAGCGCTTGTCTGAGGGGGTCATGAGATAGGAGCAAGCTCAGCTTTTAAGAGTACAAAGAACATCAGTCATAAACGATGAAAAATGCATCAGGTGCTGGGCAAAGTTCAAACTTTCGAGAGCGCACGTGTTTAACCTCCTGCATTCGAATGCGCAAACAAATGGAATATGCTTTGAAATTCTACGTGTTCAACTGTACGCATATCTCAGCGTACATGTACAAAAATGAACTATACTTTGGTGCCAAGGGTGAGCTTCAACATCACAGTGCTAAAAGGTTCTTCAGGAAAACCACCACAGGCCAGAGGTCAGTCGGGCCCTCACACGAGTGACGAGGTGGCCGAGTGGTTAAGGCGATGGACTGCTAATCCTTTGTGCTCTGCACGCGTGGGTTCGAATCCCATCCTCGTCGGTCCTTGCTGTGATTGTTCATCTGCTTTGCACATTTGGTGCCCTTTCCTTATGTGACACTTTAACCTCATGCAGTGCGATTCAAAACGGTCGATGATCCGAATCAGGTGTGTTAAATAATGGAAGCACGCAATGCATTAAGGACACAAGACCTATTCTTCAACAACACGATAAGCTTCAAAAGAAGCTGGCAAAATATGCCAAGGCTGACTCTATTTCAAGTCATCCTGGCGGGGTATTGGGTAAAGTTTTCAACCAGAATGATCGCGCCTCGGATGAGCCTCATAGGCTACAATATTGCCTCTGCGAAAGAATGGTGGCAAGGGTCGCGACCTTTCACCTGGAGCCATGTGGATGTGGAACGACAGGGTGGTAAATAGCTCCAAACTGCGTGGTGTGTCTACGAAAACCAGTAGGCAGTATGTACGAGAAGCCTTATTCGCTGCTCTCTCTTTACTTAAAGAGGAGTGTGTGTTGCTTTCCCGAACCCCTGGGGGAAGAGAGTTATGGGTATCTTGGCAACAAAGGGGTGGAGTCGTAAAGCTCGTGGTCTGGGTCAGGATAGATTCTGTTTGACGAGGCCCCTGGGGGGTTGGGTAGGATACAGTGACGAGTGCAAAGACACTGCAAACAAGTTCTGAGGGAGGTCCTGTGTCAAATGTGCTACCTTTTGCTAGACTCAGGTGTTCTCTCAAAACGGCAACGGAGACCAGAACGACAGAGGGCCACAATGACAAGCGCTTGTCTGAGGGGGGTCATGAGATAGGAGCAAGCTCAGCTTTTAAGAGTACAAAGAACATCAGTCATAAACGATGAAAAATGCAGCAGGTGCTGGGCAAAGTTCAAACTTTCGAGAGCGCACGTGTTTAACCTCCTGCATTCGAATGCGCAAACAAATGGAATATGCTTTGAAATTCTACGTGTTCAACTGTACGCATATCTCAGCGTACATGTACAAAAATGAACTATACTTTGGTGCCAAGGGTGAGCTTCAACATCACAGTGCTAAAAGGTTCTTCAGGAAAACCACCACAGGCCAGAGGTCAGTCGGGCCCTCACACGAGTGACGAGGTGGCCGAGTGGTTAAGGCGATGGACTGCTAATCCTTTGTGCTCTGCACGCGTGGGTTCGAATCCCATCCTCGTCGGTCCTTGCTGTGATTGTTCATCTGCTTTGCACATTTGGTGCCCTTTCCTTATGTGACACTTTAACCTCATGCAGTGCGATTCAAAACGGTCGATGATCCGAATCAGGTGTGTTAAATAATGGAAGCACGCAATGCATTAAGGACACAAGACCTATTCTTCAACAACACGATAAGCTTCAAAAGAAGAAGGCAAAAATTGCCAAGGCTGACTCTATTTCAAGTCATCCTGGCAGGGTTTTGGGTAAAGTTTTCAACCAGCAATGATCGCGCCTCGGATGAGCCTCATAGGCTACAATATTGCCTCTGCGAAAGAATGGTGGCAAGGGTCGCGACCTTTCACCTGGAGCCATGTGGACGAGGAACGACAGGCTGGTAAATAGCTCCAAACTGCGTGGTGTGTCTACGAAAACTAGTAGGCAGTATGTACGAGAAGCCTTATTCGCTGCTCTCTCTTTACTTTAAAAGGAGAGTGTGTGTCTTTTTTCGAACCACTGGGGGAAGAGAGTTATGGGTATCTTGGCAACAAAGGGGTGGAGTCGTAAAGCTTGTGGTCTGGGTCAGGATAGATTCTGTTTGACGAGGCCCCTGGGGGGTTGGGTAGGATACAGTGACGAGTGCAAAGACACTGCAAACAAGTTCTGAGGGAGGTCCTGTGTCAAATGTGCTACCTTTTGCTAGACTCAGGTGTTCTCTCAAAACGGCAACGGAGACCAGAACGACAGAGGGCCACAATGACAAGCGCTTGTCTGAGGGGGGTCATGAGATAGGAGCAAGCTCAGCTTTTAAGAGTACAAAGAACATCAGTCATAAACGATGAAAAATGCAGCAGGTGCTGGGCAAAGTTCAAACTTTCGAGAGCGCACGTGTTTAACCTCCTGCATTCGAATGCGCAAACAAATGGAATATGCTTTGAAATTCTACGTGTTCAACTGTACGCATATCTCAGCGTACATGTACAAAAATGAACTATACTTTGGTGCCAAGGGTGAGCTTCAACATCACAGTGCTAAAAGGTTCTTCAGGAAAACCACCACAGGCCAGAGGTCAGTCGGGCCCTCACACGAGTGACGAGGTGGCCGAGTGGTTAAGGCGATGGACTGCTAATCCTTTGTGCTCTGCACGCGTGGGTTCGAATCCCATCCTCGTCGGTCCTTGCTGTGATTGTTCATCTGCTTTGCACATTTGGTGCCCTTTCCTTATGTGACACTTTAACCTCATGCAGTGCGATTCAAAACGGTCGATGATCCGAATCAGGTGTGTTAAATAATGGAAGCACGCAATGCATTAAGGACACAAGACCTATTCTTCAACAACACGATAAGCTTCAAAAGAAGCTGGCAAAATATGCCAAGGCTGACTCTATTTCAAGTCATCCTGGCGGGGTATTGGGTAAAGTTTTCAACCAGAATGATCGCGCCTCGGATGAGCCTCATAGGCTACAATATTGCCTCTGCGAAAGAATGGTGGCAAGGGTCGCGACCTTTCACCTGGAGCCATGTGGATGTGGAACGACAGGGTGGTAAATAGCTCCAAACTGCGTGGTGTGTCTACGAAAACCAGTAGGCAGTATGTACGAGAAGCCTTATTCGCTGCTCTCTCTTTACTTAAAGAGGAGTGTGTGTTGCTTTCCCGAACCCCTGGGGGAAGAGAGTT